>NC_140016.1:21502851-21560351 GCF_964263955.1 Coregonus lavaretus
GAGGAGAGTCGTGGGAGGTAAGAAATGAGAGGGATTTGAGTCAGAGACTGTCCTCTGCTGAGTCTACTCCCTCTGGGCCACAGAGGTCCAGCAAGAGGGGGAACATAGAGGGTGTTGACCTCTACCTGTGCCCTCATAGCGACCTATTAGGGGTTGTGGGTGTGTATGTGTGCCCACCTGTGTTGATGTGAGACATCATCGCAAGGGTCTGATTCGCCGGGCCGTGAGCTTCGGTAGCACCAGGAGGATGTAAAATAGGGAGCCCCCCGCGGCATTGATTCTGATGTGGAGCGTGTGTGTGGGGGTGAGGGCAGGAGGGGCGCATGGGAAGTGGGGGTCCCAGAGAGCCGATCGATCCCACAGCTGCAGGTGGCCAGGCTGGAGAACAGCCCCTAGGCACTGCTGAACCTGCCCTGACTACCAAACACACAGTAGCATCCACACAGAGAAGCAAATACACACATACACACAGCTCTTCACTCTGCACACAAGGCACCACATAGGGAGGGATAACACGGTCCAATAGTCATCAGATGAGACAGATCTATTGTGTTGAGCAAATAGTTTGGGATAAGAGAGTTATTTGACTCAATAGTTCGTCATATCTTTTATAGGACGATGATTTACTACATTTGATTCCATCGCTGGAACTGTCACATACAGTCTATTGCAAATTCCCATTCACAAAACAAATGATATCCTTCCTTCCCAGGGCTCTATATGCATCGACTTTATTCAGTCACCAGTTAGGAGCCCATCCCGATATCTTAAAAATACATGTTATCTGTGGCATACCATGACCATACAAAGATGAGGGATTTTGTTGAGAACCGCCTATCTTGTCATTTGGTTGCATCAGGAATCCGAGTTCCTGCAACTCTTTATTACCTCTCTGGAGATGTTTCCTCGCAAGTCACCTAGTCAGTCCTAGCAACATACAGTACAGAACATGCATGGCAAATAGCAGTTTGATCAGATATGTCACCTAATTAATACACGGAACAACTTCATTACCGCAGCTTCCACCCACCCCCATGTATTTATCACGGATGAGCTGATGACTGAATGAATCATCAAGTTGTGCACAGAGCCGTTCAATCCCTGAAACTCCTTATTCATAAAGAAATAAGTTAAGCCTTGATGTTTAAATCAGAGTAAATCTCCTAAAATCCTTTCATGCTTGTTAGACAAAAGGATATTTCTCGGGAACACGTCTTTTAGTTTGTTGTGGCAGAAACTAAATTCCAATGTTTTGGGGAAGTGTTTTTTTTCTTCGTTTTCCAAATGTTTGATTTCTGATGTGCGAGCCAAGGTTTGGCAGGTACACAGACCGAGCAGGTTACCGGAAAATGAGAGAATGATTGTTTAGAAGGCCTCGTGGGGTTAGAACTGTCGGGACACGCTGCTGTTCAGTCAATAGCAGATCAATACTACTTCAATATCAACTACACCCAGCCAGCCTAGCTCCCCACACTACCTCGAGCACCAAACAACAGGAAATTTTTAGGACAAATGATTGAAGTGTGCCTCGGGCTTAGAATAGTATCTGGTACTGGTAGGATGTGGGAAATTAAATAGGTCACCAGTTGCTTAACGACGTATGATCATATACTGTACATGCAGTATAATATAGTTCAAAACCTTTGTTGCTGTGGGGAAAGAAGTGTTTATGGCTAGTGATACTGATTTTAATTCAGACGTATTGCCATACGGTCTCTTTGCTATATACAGTATTACTGACTTATTTCAGGGTCTCTAGTGCTGGGCCTATACACTTAAGACCAGGATTGGAGCCGAGGTCTGGACAGCAACAGGGGGCAATTTTACTGCTGCTCCAAAATGAAACAAGCAGGCTTTATTTGCCTTTTCCTACTGAGACGATGGGAAATTATTATCCACAAAGTGCAGAAATAAAGAATAGATTTTCCAGCCGTGATGAATACAGCATGTTACAGCTGAGGCCACTACTCTGACTAGGAACCTGAGCTGGGAGAGGAGAGGAAGCGGAAACCCTGACCACTCACTGGATACTTGATGAAAGTCATATCTTCCAAAATTGATATTAAGGGCTCCCAAAGTGGGTAGGGAGATTGCAGAGCGATATGATAAAATAGCTTTAAATGACTTGCTGCTGCGACTGCATCTGGTCCAATAAGCAGCTTTTTTCTACCCTTCCCCTGCTTTAGTTGCATGTAAAGCAGCAAACCGAGGAACAACCGAGAGAGTGGGATATCAAGATGTTGATAACGGAGACTGTGTTAAATCTCCGCTCCGCAAAGCTTTGTCTCAATGAGCTCATGTCAAGAGGCTGTCACGCTTACCCCACTGTCACCCTATCCAAACAAGTTTGTGTCTAAGTACCACATTGTTTCAAAAGGACCTCAGTCAGGACACAACTAGAAAAGCAGAAGGCAGTGTCTTGGACACACATGCCCCCTTAGACCGAAGTTCTTTCACTCTGAAGCTAAACGTTTAGCCACCCCGGCTAATAAACAGCAGTTAAAGAGGGCACATCAAAGGGAGGCTGAGTTTGGACGCTCTCTCTCCGCCCCTTCAGGTCCTAGAGGTCAGCCCTCTTGCAGAGAGAAGTTAGGAGGTCCCGGCCCCAGACCTCTGGACCCTAACCCCTGCCAGAGCAGTTCAAAGCCCACCAGCAGAGGGATGCGCTGCCGTCCCCCCAAAAAACAGGAAGACATCAAAGAGACAGTTGGGAAAAAACAGAGGAGAAGTAAAAAAGAAAGCCCTCTCTGATATCAAATTCAAATGCAATGCATATTCCAGAAGACAAATAAAATGAATCTGTTTGAGTTGTCATGGGTCTAAAGGGCCTTTGCTGTGCCGTAGTCTCCTCCGGGCACTTGAGGAAAATTATGTGATTAAACAGACCTGAGCATTCTGGACACAAGCAGGCAAGTGGAGTGGAGAGAAGAAAGCCTCTGTCCCCCCCATAATGCCCCCTAATGAAGTGGCTGGTGGGTCCTTCAGCCCTGGCTGGGGCCGCCACGCAGCCTGTTCACAATCTGTCTAATGACGAAGCCCTAGGAGCGGGGGCTTCTGGGCCCTGCTATGGGCTGATGAGCCCAGTGCACCAGCGCTTCCCAATGAAACCACAAAGGGAGATCACAGGAGCTTAGCACTCATCAAGCCTAATAAACCTGTCTGGAGTCAGGATGGGACACTCTGCCAAGGGGCCCCCGCACACTCCCTCACTATGGCATCAGGCTGACATGCCCTTTTCACCCACATGCCCTTATTTAGCAACATTGTAGGCTAATATCGGAGGCTTTTTTTCCTCTGTTGGTGGCTGGTGTTGTGTATAGTGTAGTATGGACAGTATATGTGTTTATGTGCATACACTGGGTTGTTTACTTGCCTCTATTTTAAACGGGGGTTGCTCCCCCTGTCCTGTGCCGCCGCCCGGAGTCCTCTGCCAAACTTATGCAAATGAGGCCGGCCACAATGGTGCCCACAGCTGCACACAGCCGGCCAAAGACGGAGGGGCGCGGCGGCTGCCCCTTTTATCTGTAACCCCTGATCCCCTCTCAGCGACACGTCATGTTCACCCCCAACACTGGCTCTGAAAGAGAAACGCCCCCCCCCTCCCCCCACTGCTCTGCTCTATACACACAGACAGATGAGACTGTGGCCTTGGCTGTAGCTTTGGACAGAAGGGCCATGATCTGCTGCTGCTCTGCTTTCTCCAAACTGACCCACTCACATACCTCCACCCACTCCATGGCCCTTGGCTTCTGTGGAGGCAAAGAGGAAATGTGCAGAAAGTAAACTATTTCTTCCCTTGTCATTCTTTAGGGTAATATGACTGTGCAGAGAGAGAGGGAGAGAGAGAACCTGATTACTTTAATCTCGGCTCTGGCGGCGGCGAGCCCTCTTTCATAAATCGGCTCTCCGGCCGTGTGATTCAGACCCGCGATCTGGCTCTCCTCGCCCTCCGCATTGTTCTCACATAAAAATCAATTCCCTTGAAGACCCTCCTTAATCCCGTCTTTGGCGTCAACAATGGCCACTTGTGCACGGCCCTGATGGACTAAGAGCCGGGATGATGCGGCTGTCTGCTCTCATTCCAGCCCCATTCAGGTTATGACGGCCCAGATCACTTTGTAGCGCCAATTGCAGGAGTGGACAGGAAGACGTTTGCGATCATAATTTCCTGTGCAGCATTGGCCGGCCAGTCACCCCATCCCAGAATTAGGCCCGACAACCACAGAGGTTACAGATCAACCTATAACAATACACTGTCAACAGGTGGTGGACCACTCTTTTTCTGTATATTGTTTCTGCACAAAATAAATGCATTGTTTTGTAGATTGCCCAAAGTGTTAGTGAGCTTGCCAACAAAAATGTCAAGCGATCAAAGCCACAATTTTGTGTGGTGTTTAAAAAAATAGCAGGATTTTCATAATCCTGTTTGTGTTTCAGGTAGCGTTTCTGATGTACAGGTTCCTGCCATGACTTCAGTGGGCTGCGGGCTGTGGGGTATTGGTTTTCAACAGGGCACGGATGTCTAGTCTGCTGGTCTTTATAATGGATTCATACATCAAACCATGGTTCAGGTTGGTTCTGCGACCTCTGGACTCCAGAAAATATGCTTTGATGCCAGCGTTCACCCCCCTAACTCTCCAAAGCCCAACAGGGGAAGGCAACAGAGAGCAACATCGCCGCAACAATCCCCCTTAATTACAGTCAGTCTATATCTAAAAAAAGCTGATCAGGAATACAAAGGCTTGAGTCTACGGAGGAGTTTTCATTACCCGTCCCTCTTCTTACCTTTTCTGTGTTTGGTAAAGAAAAGGAACAAAGGCGGAACCCTACTGATTGAAAACTAGCAGAACAGTGAAACAACAGGACACAACTGATCGCTCATGCATGGCTGGGATTAGGGCTAAAAGTAGAAAGAGCACTACAAAAGAAACAGGGGACTGACAAACTTTATTTTTTTTCCTTTTGAGGTGAAAGGGATAGAAAAAGGAATAGAAAAAAAGCTCTGTTCAAATGAAACGATCTAGAAAGATACACACAGAGAGGGCCGGCAGTCCTTTTTAGCCCCTGGACACCTCCTCCACTCCCCACTTTCCTTTTAACCAACAACATGAAAGATGAAGACCAAGGTCTCTGGTGAGCAACATGAGACGAACACCCCAGATAAATATGAATTGTTTATTACCGTATTACTATTCATTTATTAATTATTTGCTTTAAGGGCAAGCGTTGCCATGTGAACCATCTTCTATGTGCATTTTTTATGGCACAAGAATGGAACATTGCGATTCCGGTTGACCAACTGGCTTGTGAAAGTCTTCAATGCCACACCAGCTAACAAGACAGCAGCCCTTTCCTTTCACAGCACCAAGTGGAAATCATCCAACAACACTTTGCACGTCTCGCCTGGCTTTGGCCTTGGTCCAAATTGCACTCTATTCTTTTTAATCTCCCTTATAAAAAAAGAAGAGGAACAGAGAGAGATTAGAATCTGCATGTCTTTGGCTTTTTCTCATTGGAGTGTGTGGATGTGAATGTGGGGAGGTGATGGGTACGCCTCTACTGGTCCAGGCTCACTGAAGTGGTAACCCACTCTGCCCCTTTGGTTTGGGGGCAGGTTTGAATACTGCTAGATAACACTGAGAGAGGAGATGGTGGTAGTGGCAGTCTATGGAGAAATGGAGCACTAGGCTAATAGGTGGGGGTAGTTTGTCTTCAGGAAGTGAGGGATAATTCAGACAATGCAGATTAAAGCACTTACTCCTAAAACATGTGGGGAATTGTGTAAGTGTTGCAGAGTCTGGGTAAGCTATGTTTTACTAGGCTCTGTGTTTAACGCAGAGAATAATGTGGAGCTGGCTTCCTCACAATGCCTGGAGCCACTGAGTCATTACAAGTACACCACATGTAATAGTGGCACCAAAGAGACTATACAGTACAACCCATTACACAGAGGAATAGGATCATTCACAGCCATACTGTGGAAACAGCAGCCACAATGGATGAAAAACACACACATTAGAGACTCCAAAAACAGTTGACTTTCCATTAGAAACACCAGAGAGCCCACCAACTGTTCTTAAACTCCGGCTCACTGCTCTCCTATTTGATTATGCACTCATTTGAGTTTAAAACAACTTTACAAAGTGCTTTTTCTTAAGAGGGAAGACCTTTCAGTGACTTCCCCAAAAATGACCCAGAATTCTAGGGTCTGTTGCTGTGGTGTGCCACCCCCGACTCTCTCACGTTGCATTGCCCAGCCCAGCCCAGCCCTCCTAATCGCCATGACTGTCTGACCTTTGTGTCGGCCCCTTCTGTGATTTACAGCCTTTCACTGGCTTGACCTCTGCCTCCTCTGTCTCCCTACAGACACCCTGTTCACGTGAGTACTGTTGAAGTGCTAATAAGTCGGACAAGCACTGTTTCCCTGACGTATTGCCCTGGCTCGCCTTGTCAAGCTCTCTCTAGGTGGCACAATGCAGCCAGTGGTTTATTAACCCTCCACCCCCACCACCTCCACTAAGCCAGCTTCCCCTCTGACCTGGAGCTATAGGTAGGCCAGGTTAACGCCAGGCCCTAATGAAGTGTGCCATGGTGGTGGAGGGTGAATGCGACCACATGTGGGGATGATTGCAGTGCAGGAAGTGGTGTGGACTGGCAGGGGACCCGGGAAGGTTTTGGGGAACACAGTTGGGGACACCGGCAGTAGCATTCCCAGAGGCCTTTGTGCGGAGTCACTCAGTGGGGCCCGGGGCCCAGCTCAGCAAAGCCCCCAGCGACCAGGACGCGGATGTTTTGGGCCCAATGAAACATAAGCAGCTGGGGGTTAACCTCTCTTAATCTTCAATTAAAGAGCCCCCCGTTCATCATCTCAGCACCACACTGACAATAAGACAGGTCAGAGAGACGGTGTCGGACTGACTTCTAGATTGGTTTTGAAATGTTGCCGTAAAAGGACCACAAATCTCTTTCTGAACTTGTGGTGTCCATATTGGTACAGTAAGTGGATAAGAAGGACTATGTTGTTTTGGTTCTGGGGATTTCTTCAAATCTCCCTCAGCTCACTCCCAAGGCCCAACCTCTTACCCTACAACCCCCCCCCCCCCCCCCCCCCCCCCCTCCCCTTCAGAGAAACCCAGTAGCCAGAGTATTACAGCGCGTCCTCTTTGGGGGGCAGTTAATCACCTCTGAGCAAACATGTGTGTGCTGGACCGTGAAGGCACCATCTCTCTCACACTTCATAATGAACCTTGTTTTACACCCTCTCTGCTGCCTGACCGACACGTCCTCTGACACAGCCCACACAGCCCACTGAAGCGATTGCTTTTCTGTGATTGCCTGCAATTGGGAGAGGAAAACAGAGTTTCTAGAGGGAAGAACAGATGAGAAGACGATAGGAATAACAGGTTTGGAAGCCTCATTCAGCAAACAATTTGGACCAGCTGGAAAAGCCCTTTCTCCTCTCAGCTAAAGCGAGGCCCACTTCTCTTCTTTTTCCAATGTTCTGACTCCTAGACTACAAAGGTCAAAAGTTATTTATTGACTTGTTTTACTATGGCTAATGAAATCCCCTGCACCATCATAATAAGGCTAGTCTGTAACATCCTAACCAATGAAGTGATCTTTACTCTATTTTCTCACCGACAAACAAAAACAACACAACAAAGAGTGAGGGTTCATAAAGGAGTTTTTGGCCAGATGGGTCACATGCTGTCCATTGAGAGTCCACCCCATCAAGCCCATTCACTGGCCTCTATAAAACCGACAGGCTGCTTAAATACCTGACATCAGAAAGGAAGAAAAAACAAAGAAGGGAATGAGGGAACAACAGATTAAATAAATAAGGTAGCCTCTGTGACTGATGTGTATGGATGGTGCCGGAGAGTCACTGACAATTAAAGAAATGTGGCACTGCTCACAAAAGGGGGCTGGAAAATACTGAATGTTGCCTCGAGCCCCAAATTCCCCAAGCCTTTCTCTTGGGATTGAAGGAGGCTTGCTGGGCACATTTTTTATGCCATTCCCGCTTGGACCCCCTTTAGAGTCTTTGTCTGTGCTCTGAGTCCATGAGAAAAGTCAATCACAGACACTTGGCTGTGCACGGCTCCTCATGCGTCAGCTAGTGCTTCTGGATTCCTCACAGCTTCTCCTGTTGACATTATTACTCATAATTACACAAGGGGATCTCCATAAATAAAATAAAAATGGTAGGATAGTGCTTTTCCTATAGCACACACTGAGTAAGATGTTATTGACACGTGGGCCAGCAAATATGGTGATATTAAAAGAGGAGAAGAAAGCTAAACACTGGCCGGCGATTAAAATCCATATTTATGCAGCCCAATTTTCCTTGCGAGAGAAAATTCAGCGGCATTGGTTAGCTGGCTCCATTTGATCTGTGCTGAGAGAACTAAGAGATGTCTGAACCTTGGGGGCCTGTGATCCAAGCCTAATGCATTGGCAAAAACAGTCAATTATATTGTAAATTGCAGGGAGAGGAGCATTGAACTGTTTGAACAGCGAAGGATTTTTACAAATTAAAATAGACAGTCAAACACAAAATAGTGCAAATTAACCAGGTTGCGAGCGGCAATGGAAAAAGTCGGGGTCTATCGACTAAGCCAATTATAACAAGCTAATCATACTTGCTGTGCGATATCTCAGTGCAGCTCGGGCAGAAGAGACCAGGAAAATGACACGACCTCAAAGTACAGCTCACATACATAACAACACTGGCATATGCATTCTCTAGGAGAACAGAAATAATCAAGTGTACCATATGCCTCCCCACTTTCTCCCTCTCCATCTCTCCCTCTCTTCCCCTCAGAAAGGCAGAACCAGAACAGTGGAGAGACTGTTTTCTTTATTTCCCAATTCCACTAAAATAATCCCCACAGCTGCCATCTTTTCTTCTATCGCCCCAGAAGAACCTCCCAGTTGCAGAATCTCTGAGGTAGAATTTCACAGTCTTTACACATGAACAGTAGCAGCAAAGTTTGCCTTTATTTCAATGGAAAGTGTCTTTAAATTGAAGCAGAAAAATAAATGAATCATTTCCCCAAAGTCCCCTTTTATTTAAGTGTGTTATAAATCAATGTTAAGCAGTGTTATAGCTCTGTGGATGGTGCTTACACAGGGTGTCAGTTCCAGTGCTGTTCAATCCATGTGTGTAATCCCATCTTTACTCAGCCCCTGCAACCCTGTAAATCACACACCGGTAGTCCAACTTTGTTTCCACGTTGGCTGTAAACTAGACTGGAGGGCCTCAACATGTGCTGCTGTTTGATCTCTCATAGCCTGGACTCCCAATCGGCTAGGAGCCATTCCTACACTGATATCATCCCTGTATAATCACATAGAACAACTTTATATTTGTTTCCTTGTGTGTACTGTACACAAGAAGGGATGATCAGTCAATGAGTATACAGTATAGCTGTCTGAGGTTTACTGATGTGTAGAGATGCTGTATGCGACTGGTCTACTGTTGTTCAGATGAAGACGCTACCGTTATCAGTCCGCTATAGAAATAGATAAATACTGAGATTTGCGCTAGTTTTACAGCATGCAGCAAGCCTATGGCCATGTGTACATGTTTACCTTGAAGGCACTGTTTTTGTTGTTGCTTGGCTCAGTTTCTTGGTTGTATATCACATGGGTATTTCTAAATGCATGAGATTGTTTTCCTTGAGTTAAACACGTGGGGGGAAAAAGTCAATCATAGTTAATTCTCCGCTTGAAATACCATAAAGACAAGTAATCATGTCTTAATCTGAGAGATGTTTGCTTGCACTAGAATTCATTTCATGTTATTTCGCGTGAGAAGAGATGGCCGGCTCTTCCTTTGATCTGGTGCGCTCTCCAGGAAGAACTAGATTAAAAGGTTCATGAAATCTAAATAAATCTCAAATTGGTTTTTAGTGGGAATGCTTAAGTCGAAAATTAACTTTATGCAAAGCGTACAGGAAGGTATGCAGCATGGTGGTAATTCCAACAGCTATCTCATATCCATAACCTGTATTTCTGATGTCCTCATTTCGAATGCTCGACACACACACACACACGCAGGAAGCACACATGCACACATATACAGGTACACACACACATACACACACGCTTCAATCTATGAAATAAAAAGCATGTCTTTGGTCACGTCCCAGTGTGGTCAAAGGAGGGCTGAGAGACCCTTTTAGTCCGAGGGCTCACCATTTGAAGTGTGCAGAAAGAGGGGAATTTGATTGGAGGAATCTAGGTTTAGATAGCTGTGAGAAGAGCTAGCTGGCTAGCTGTTTGCAGGGCTTTCTTTCTTTTCTGTGGCATTTTCCCCCATATGAGAAGAAAAAAAAGAGGATCGGCACTGAAGATGAAACCAGATCAGAGGCTGTTTCAAATGGGGGTAAGACCAGAGGAGGAGTCTCTCTCTCTCGTTGTATACCCCCCCCCACCCCCCCCCCCCCCTCCAAAATAATAGAGACATTTCTAATGTCATATTATGTCTATATACAGTGTTGTAACGATGTGCAAGTAGTTAAAGTACAAAAGGGAAAATAAATCAACATAAATATGGGTTGTATTTACAATGGGGTTTGTTCTTCACTGGTTGCCCTTTTCTTGTGGCAACAGGTCACAAATCTTGTTGCTGTGATGGCACAATGTGGAATTTCACCCAATAGATATGGGAGTTTATAAAAATGTGGATTTGTTTTCGGATTCTTTGTGGGTCTGTGTAATCTGTGGGAAATATGTGTCTCTAATATGGCCATACATTTTCAGCTCAGTTTCCACCTCATTTTGTGGGCAGTGTGCACATAGCCTGTTTTCTCTTGAGAGCCAGGTCTGCCTACGGTGGCCTTTCTCAATAGCAAGGCTATGCTCACTGAGTCTGTACATAGTCAAAGCTTTCCTTAATTTTGGGTCAGTCACAGTGGTCAGGTACTCTGCCACTGTGTGCTCTCTGTTTAGGGCCAAATAGCATTCTAGTTTGCTCTGTTTTTTTGTTAATTCTTTCCAATGTGTCAAGTAATTATCTTTTTGTTTTCTCATGATTTCGTTGGGTCTAATTGTGTTGCTGTCCTGGGGCTCTGTGGGGTCTGTTTGTGTTTGTGAACAGAGCCCCAGGACCAGCTTGCTTAGGGGACTCTTCTCCAGGTTCATCTCTCTGTAGGTGATGGCTTTGTTACGGAAGGTTTGGGAATCGCTTCCTTTTAGGTGGTTGTAGAATTTAACGGCTCTTTTCTGGATTAGGTATCGGCCTAATTCTGCTCTGCATGCATTATTTGGTGTTTTACATTGTACACTGAGGATATTTTTGCAGAATTCTGCATGCAGTGTCTAAATTTGGTGTTTGTCCCATTTTGTGAATTCTTGGTTGGCAAGCGGACCCCAGACCTCACAACCATAAAGATACCTGTGGCGCTGATGCTTAGGCCGAGGTATGTATAGTTTTTTGTGTGCAAACAGTAGACATTTGACTTCAGATTCTAGTAGGGTGCTGCAGACTGTTCTAGTGCCCTTGCCAATTCGTTGATATATAATAATAATATAATATGCCATTTAGCAGACGCTTTTATCCAAAGCGACTTACAGTCATGCGTGCATACATTTTTTTTGTGTATGGGTGGTCCCGGGGATCGAACCCACTACCTTGCCATTACAAGCACCGTGCTCTACCAGCTGAGCTACAGAGGACCACATATATGTATGTTGAAGAGGGTGGGGCTCAAGCTGCATCCCTGTCTCACCCCACGGCCCTGTGGAAAGAAATGTGTGTATTTTTTGGCAATTTTAACTGCACACTTGTTGTTTGTGTACATGGATTTTATAAAGTCGTATGTTTTTCCCCCAACACTGCTTTGCATCAATTTGTGTAGCAGACCCTCCGGCCAAATAGAGTCAAAAGGTTTTTTGAAATCAACAAAGCATGAGAAGACTTTACATTTGTTTTGGTTTGTTTGTCAATTAGGGTGTGCAGGGTGAATACGTGGTCTGTCGTACGGTAATTTGGTAAAAAGCCAATTTGACATTTGCTCAGTACATTGTTTTCACTGAGGAAATGAACTAGTCTGCTGTTAATGATAATGCAGAGGATTTTCCCAAGGTTGCTGTTGATGCATATCCCACAGTAGTTATTGTGGTCAAATTTGTCTCCAATTTTGTGGATTGGGGTGATCAGTCCTTGGTTACAAATATTGGGGAAGATGCCAGAGCTGAGGATGATATTATAGAGTTTAAGTATAGCCAATTGGAATATGTGGTCTGTATATTTTATCATTGTATTTAGGATACCGTCAACACCACAGGCCTTTTTAGGTTGGACAGTTTGTATTTTGTCCTGTAGTTCATTCAATGTAATTGGAGAATCCAGTGGGTTCTGGTAGTCTTTAATAGTTGATTCTAAGATTTGTATTTGATCATGTATATGTTTTTGCTGTTTATTATTTGTTATAGAGCTAAAAATATTAGAGAAGTGGTTTATCCATACATCTCCATTTTGGATAGATAACTCTTTGTGTTGTTGTTTGTTTAGTGTGTTCCAATTTTCTCAGAAGTGGTTAGATCTATGGATTCTTCAATTACATTGAACGGATTTCTGATGTGCTTTTCCTTCTTTTTCCATGGTGTATTTCTGTATTGTTTTAGTGATTCTCTCTCTCTCTCTCTCTCTCTCTCTCTCTCTCTCTCTCTCTCTCTCTCTCTCTCTCTCTCTCTCTGTCTCTGTCTTTAGTTTTATACCCCCCCCCCTCTCTCTCTCTCTCTCTCGCACTCTCTCTCTCTCTCTCTCTCTCTCTCTCTCTCTCTCTCTCTCTCTCTCTCGCTCTAGTTTTATACCTCTCTCTCTGTGTCTTTAGTTTTATACCTCTCTCTCACTCTCAATTCAATTCAAGGGCCTTTATTGGCATGGGAAACACATGTTTACATTGCCTAAACAAAAGTGAAATAAACAATAAAAAGTGAACAGTTAACATTACACTCACACTGTCTAGATGGAATTTTTATTTGTGGTCCTGAGATGGACTTATTTACATTGAAAAGCTTGGGACGGTGGCGGTGTAAAATTTCAAAATTGGTTCATTTGGGTTTAGAACAACTTTAATGTGCAACAGTTCCTCTCCTGAGGCCCACCAGTGATGACATAGAGGTAATGACAATGTCGCAATTACTCAAGTTTGAGCTATACTTCTTATGCCTGTAACTTTGCCCGAAAAATCCTTATGGTTAGAGTAATACCATATCTCTTGTTACAGAGTCTCAATGTAACAGAGGTAGAGAGTCATAAATGCATTAGCTCAGAGTATGAGTGTTGTTGGTTGATGGTCCTATATAAGAACCTGTTTGTGTTGAAATAAGATACTACATTGTAGGCCTAATGTATGGCCTAGTATGTGGTTACCTGGGATAGCCAGAGCCTATCCTTCCCAAACAGTGTCGGTTTTGGTCGCTCACTAATGCTTCACTAAGAGGATAGTGATGCCCCCTACTGGGCGAAAAACATCACATAATTCCCCGTAATCTGATTTTTGTATTTTCAATGAATAATAAGTAACCCTTATCTGAAAATGGCACCATTGATCAAAACTCCTGTATTCGTATTAATTCAAAAATACATGAAAGTGCCAAAAAGGAAAACATGTTTTTATAGAGTAGAAATGAGCAGCTTCATTTTCTATACCAAAATAATTATTATAGACAGACTGGATAAGGCCAGACTCAAACACATAGGGGCAGAGTGACATCATATACTTTATTGTCCCCTAGGGGAAATCTGACTTGAACTTGGACAATTAAAGAGTGCTGCTGACTCCACATAAATACATAGAATCAGTTGATACAACATACATATAATAACACCCCATCATACACCCCTCTTCCAACCCACACAAAAGTTTGTTAGTTCATGCCAGGGACGCTACAGGGACATGTACAGGGTTGTCCCTAAAAGTGGTCTCTGTGTTAGTTCACATGATTTTAATGTGAAATATTTGTTAACATTTTTGCTGCAAAACCCACTGACCCTTCATTAGTGGACTTGTGTCAGGGGGAATTAAGGTGGTGAGTGTTCTTGGCCAGTTGCCTTTTGAAATCCCAGACTAACTGCTTCTAAAAGCTGTTATCTGGCTTCTTCTACTTGTAAACTCAAAACAACAGTGGCATTAGACATTTTCCCTTTTGTCTTTTCTTAGTGTGCAGTTTACAGTTCTTTTAGAACAATGTTGTCGATTTTTTTAAACAGTGTACACAAGAAACAGAACTCTGTGGCCTTTTGCAAAACAGTAAATGTGTTTTCAAAATGTAGTTGCCTTCTCAAAATATAAATACATTTATCAAAACTATATGATACTGTCCAAATTGCAAAAACATTCATCAAAAGAACACGAAAAAGAATTAACACAACCATACTTAACTCTTGAGTCCAAACAGACAAAACAGAGAGTTAGTCAGTCTTTTAAAATCCCAGTAGATCAAAACATTTTCTTAGCAGTCACCAAATCATGATGATCACATTTGGAAATACAACTATCAAAAGGTGCAGAATTATGGGCAATTACTCTCCTTTTATACATATTTTAATGAAACAATTTCATACACATCAAATATTATTCCTGATCAAACATTTTAACAAAGCACATTGTGGGCAGGATTAATTCATCTGTGTCATGGACATCCAAAATTCCATGCATTCAATACATATGCTGGTTTACTCATATTTGTGTAGACTTTCCATTGGCAAGCAGAAACACAATCCCAAATAGAAATAAGGAAAGGTGAATACATACAATGGAGGAACACAACTGATATGAATGTAAAGGCCTCAATCCACTCCAAAGCAAGGTTCTATAATGGAAGGTCACAATGTTGGTGATGACAATTTAGGAGTAACCCAAAGTTATTAGAAGTAACCTAACTTCATTCTTTGCATGTCTGCAATACTGTAGAAAATCATAAACACTTGACAGGTCCCATTGCCCAGATCTTTCCCTATATTGTACATGGTTTAGTACTGATGGGGTGATTTAGACTTTTCTGCACTAGTATTTACTGATAGCTGGAACACAATTCCACAAATTTCTCTTCTGATGAAAACGATGTGAATACAACATTTACAGTGAATTTTGTATTAACTGATGACGTTTGCATTTAAAGTTTTGCAAAACGGTGTCTAAGATATGCAACTTAGGTACAAAGGCAAGAAGATGATCAGAAGCTCTGTAAATTAGTGTTTGAGCATTTGATCATTTTTGTTTTGCTAAAGAAACGTTTCAACACAGATCCCAAAAATACTTGTACAGATTTGAGAAAAACTGTAATCTCTGGTAGTGCAAATAATTTCTGTATTTAAATAGGTTATTTTTTTTAAGACAAAATAATTAATCTAATCCAATGCCCTTTTTTTGGGAGGCTATAAGAGGGATGATTGTAACTTTGACAGGGCTGTAGAGGTTGCCGTTTGTTCCAGGCTGTAGAGGTTGCCGTTTGTTCCAGGCTGTAGAGGTTGCCGTTTGTTCCAGGCTGTAGAGGTTGCCGTTTGTTCCAGGCTGTAGGGGTTGCCGTTTGTTCCAGGCTGTAGAGGTTGCCGTTTGTTCCAGGCTGTAGAGGTTGCCGTTTGTTCCAGGCTGTAGAGGTTGCCGTTTGTTCCAGGCTGTAGAGGTTGCCGTTTGTTCCAGGCTGTAGAGGTTGCCGTTTGTTCCAGGCTGTAGAGGTTGCCGTTTGTTCCAGGCTTCCTCAATATGTGCAAAGCCTCTCTAAGCTGCACCTATTTAAATACGCAATGTTTTAAAGCTTAGAGCAGCATGGTGCCCAGGAGTAGAGGAGATGAGAGAGGGAGAGAGGGAGTGGAAGAGATGGAGGGAGTGAGGGAGAGACGTAGTGGAAGAGATGGAGGGAGTGAGGGAGAGAGGTAGTGGAAGAGATGGAGGGAGTGAGGGAGAGAGGTAGTGGAAGAGATGGAGGGAGTGAGGGAGAGAGGTAGTGGAAGAGATGGATTTAGTGAGGGAGAGAGAGAAGGAGAGAAGAAAAGAGAGAAAAGTCAAGTCACTGCTCTGTTTATTCAAAACTAACACGACAACTACTTGGCATCTTGTTCCTTGCCTCTTAAGTCTGTGACATGACAAGATGAGAGGGTGGTATAGTGGGAGTATGTAATACAGATGTAGGATCTTAATTTGACCTATATTGTCACAGCAAAATAATCCAGCAGCAACAGGATTTGAATGTTTAGTCCATAATGATGCTTGATCGGTGTTTAGGCAAAAGTAGGCTACATGAAAAGTGCAATACTGTTAATATAACCATGTGTTAGTGTGGGTTTTCAGTGAATTTATGTAAATCACGAAGCTCAACAAAAGTTAATTCTTAAAAGTCTAAGCTGTACATGTACCAGAGAGCCACTGCAATCATATGTCCTGTTTTTTCATGGATTCCTCTAAATCAACATTACCGTAAGTAAACAAAATTAAAGCAGATCAATTGGATTACTTCATAATTAACAGAACTGGCGCCTTCTAGACAAAGTCTTCTAAGTCTCGCTTTCAACCAGACATGAGTCTTATGGTAGAGTCTGGCACTCAAGGCTAGACAAGGACTCTCTGCTGCCAGTATTATAAGAAGATGTCTGTCTGGTCAGTGGCTGAGGAGCAGATGGTCACCTGGATTAATTTAGTTAATTAATTCATCCTATTATGTAATTAATAGTGGAGTCCAGTGAGGGGGAAAGGGAGGAGTGAGACGGTCTCCCTCAGAGAAACAGATCTGATTTACTATCTCCAGACAGAGCAGACAGAGCAGAGCAACATCTAACACCCAGCACCGGTCTGCTCTGTTGACAAACTCAGGCACTTTTTTTGACAGCTGTCTGGTTTATGCATGAATCAAATATCCAGTCAGACAACAGACTCAGACTGCACAATCATATAAATAGAAATGTATACAGAAATGTAGGTGACAGAAAGTTTGCCCTTTTGTATTGAGGTGTAAGAATAGATGATACTACTAAACTGGGAGAATTGTCACACTGTATCATTGTATGACATCATATTATTCTACCTAGGCTGCCTCTCCTATTATTTCACTAGAGGGTGCTCTAATGACATGGCAGTAAATATTGTATGTCTGACTGAGACGCTATGATGCTGTTCTAGACAGTGACTCTGTGGTAATATTAGTCTGAATGGAGGTGTACAAACCCAGTGATATGTTTTGAGGCCACTGATGAAATGAAAAGTGTTTTAGTTTGGCTGTGTTTTCTGCCCTAGGGTGTGTTCTCTGATTACATCTGGAGTCGGAGAGCAATAACTCATCACTGCCTGAGAGGCGGTGGCTTCCTGTGTGGCGCTAGAGATGGTGTGTTAGTGTGTGCGTGTATGTGGTGTTTGTGTTATTTGTGCATATGTGATCTCCTGTATTCTTGCTTGTATATCTATGTATGTGGCATGTCGTGTGTGTTCACTGAAGTGGCCTGTGATTTATTTAATGTCAGGGCTAATGCAGAGGAATTCAACTTGTTTCAATTAGGAGCTCTTCATGCAGAGACTTATTGTGTGCCTTAACAGGTTTCACAGTGACGTCCTTCTGCGCCTGGTCCAGTCCTCATGGGAGTTATACGTACTGTCCAGTATTGTCCGGCTAGAGGAAGGGAGGGAGCGGTAACCGTACCACCAAGATATAGGCATGCAGTACGGTAATCTGCTGCACTCCTATTAATTACCCCTGTACTAATCCATGGGGTTTTCACATGTAACAGGACCAGCACCGCACTCATTGCATTTAATATAAGTTAATGGGATGGGATCAGAGACTGGATAGTTAAGCTGATCCCTGTCTCCCCTCTTCTCACTGATGCCCACTCTATACCCAGACCAGACCAGCCTAGCCCAAACCAGCCTAACCCAGGCCAGACCAGCGTAACCCAGACCAGACCAGCCTAACCTAGATCAGACCAGACTAACCTAGACCAGACCAGCCTAACCCAGACCAGACCAGACCAGCCAAACCCAAACCAGACCCAGAACAGCCTAACCCAAAACAGACCCAGACCAGCATAACCCAAACCAGACCCAGACCAGCCTAACCCAGATCAGACCAGCCTAACCCAGACAGGACCAGCCTAACCTAGACCACACCAGACCAACCTAGACCAGACCAGCTTAACCTAGACCAGACCAGCCTAACCCAGACCAGCCTAACCCAGACCAGACCAGCCTAACCCAGACCAGATCAGCCTAACCCAAACCAGACCAGCCTAAACTAGATCAGACCAGCCTAACCTAGACCAGACCAGCCTAGACCAGACCAGCCTAACCCAGATCAGACCAGCCTAACCCAGACCAGACCAGATCAGCCTAACCCAAACCAGACCAGCCTAACCCAGACCAGCCTAACCTAGACCAGACCAGCCTAACCCAGACCAAACCAGCCTAACCTAGACCAGACCAGCCTAACCTAGACCAGACCAGCCTAACCCAGACCAGTTCAGCCTAACCCAGACCAGACCAGCCTAACCCAGATCAGACCAGCCTAACCCAGATCAGATCAGACCAGCCTAACCCAGACCAACCTAACCCAGACCAGACCAGCCTAACCCAAACCAGACCAGCCTAACTCAGACCAGCCTAAACCAGACCAGACTAGCCAGAAAAGAGGATGCTAAAAGCTAGGTTTTGTCTAAGACTTGTCTAGTCGATAAGCACCTTCTCACACCCTCAGATGTCTAAAGACTTTGGCTTAGTAATGTTGTTTGTTTTGGTCCTGCTTTTTTTGTGATCCTTAGGAGCCAAAATGGAAGCCAAGGCCAAGCCATTTCGGCCTAGTGGCTCTCTGCTACAGTAATGTTAGGCCTTCAGCGAGAAACTGCAGCTCTTTACGACTGCATGGAGTCGAGAGGTTGGAGTGTTGCAAGCATATATCCTGGCCCTCGGCGTGGTCGGAAGAGGGCATATCTCGCTGCCCTGCAGTGGATTCCATTTACTACATCAAAGAGGAAATCTGCTCTCTTCTCACCCAGGGAAAGACATTCCAGTGTGTAGTTTAGTTTTCACTGGGTATCATGGGAAAATTAGGTTAGTGCAGTGCACTTTAGTTCTTAGTGGAGAGGGGAGAGGAGTATACTATTTTCATATCAGCACTTAAAAAAAAGTAATAAATAAAATAATCAAAGGCTGACCTCATTAACTCAACCAACTCCTAAAATACTCCTAAAATAAACACTGCCATAACAATGTGACAGCTGTTTCCCAAACAAGTTCCTCACCTCTCCTCAGAGGCCTGCCTAATGTAAGAATGACCTGGTAGT
The DNA here is from genome assembly GCF_964263955.1 of Coregonus lavaretus. Lineage (NCBI taxonomy): Eukaryota > Metazoa > Chordata > Actinopteri > Salmoniformes > Salmonidae > Coregonus > Coregonus lavaretus. The sequence continues at coordinate 21,522,131 of NC_140016.1, forward strand.
TTTTGGCAGAAGGGAGTTTGACTGCTGCCAAATCTCTTTCTCTTCTTCCTCTGAGACCTGTCTCCTTTATGTCTTTCCATTATACCAGTGACAGGTGAAACAGTATGGTCTGAGTCTGGGCCAGTCCCCATCAATAAAATTACTCTCCAACACACTCTGGCTTTATGTAAACACATGTTCCATATTCCACAGCCAGACCGGTAAGTCCATCCATGTGTTATCATCTCGACTCACATCTGCACACGATGTAGGCAAACAGAAAAAACTGGGAAGCAGACTTAATCTGTGGCCTTTTCTCAATTGGATTTGCTCAACTCCTGCATCCTCTCTCCATTTTAGGGCTCCCGAGTGGCGCAGCGGTCTAAGGCACTGCATCTCAGTGCTTGAGGTGTCACTACAGATCCCCTGGTTCGATTCCAGGCTGTATCACAACCGGCCGTGATTGGGAGTCCCATAGGGCGGCGCACAATTGGCCCAGCGTCGTCTGGGTTTGGCTGGTGTAGGCTGTCATTGTAAATAAGAATTTGTTCTTAACTCTTGCCTCCTTTTGAAAAAGGTCAAAGGTAATTGAGGAAAGGCAGAGAGGAAAGTGTATGAAAATGCGCTTGTATGAAATGAGACTCCTTCTCCAATCACACATCATCAGGCAAATTACATTTACAGTGTCGAATCCCAAAATAAATGTAAAAAGTGATAAAAACTAATTTAACTAGTTGTGCAATACATTTTATAGATAAAAGGATAAGTAGCATATCGTTTTTAAATGTTTGCATGCTTTTCTCCTTCGAGAAAACAATAGCTGATTCAAAGGGATCTGATTTCAAAACTCTTCTGCGAAGGACTCCGTTAGGATACACTTGTGCTTCCTCGCCAAAAGGAGGCTATCGAGGAGGACCGTCTTCCGTTTGCCTACTAACGAGGATGGAGGAGAGACGGCGAAGGACATACTTTTGCCCAAATTGGAAAAGACCACAGTGTGATAAATGTTGATTAAACATGACCAGCATGACCTTTGACCTTACTACCCTTTACCCCATTTCCTGTACAAGCATAACTCAATCTTGAACATCAGAACATCCTCATGTTAGAAGTGAGTTAGTATGGTGTATATAATCAACAGGTGGCAGTGTTGCATTCAAGATGTGTCTCCCAAGCCAGAGCCCTGAGAGCGGGTAAGAGATACAAAAATCCATATTGTGTCAGAACGGCCATAATTAAATCCATCTATCTACTTGATGTATTTATATCCAGTACATTTCTCTGTGTGTCTACAGGAGACAGATTGGATATTTTCTTTTCGTGGCAGCCAAACTGTCCTTTTAGCTCACATAACAATGTTCAACTGAAGAGAACATGTTTTGACTTCAGTCTCATGGGATTGTTATGTTGTGAATTTGTCCCCTTGTCTTCCTATTATCATCTTTATAAGACTCTGCAATGAGACGGGACAGGCTGACGTCACAGACGTTCTCAAACACGTGAGGATGGATGGAATTGCCGTGGGTTTAGAAAACGAGTCTCAAACTTCTAATACTTACTGTGCACAGGAGGTTGGTGGCACCTTAATTGGGGAGGACAGGCTCATGGTAATGGCTGGAGCGGAATGGGTGGAATGGTATCAAAAACATCAAACACATGGGTTCCATGACATTATTATGAGCCGTCCTCCCCTCAGTAGCCACCACTGATACAGTGACACACAAAACCAGGAACCTTGGTTCATTAGCCTGCCTGCCTTTGATTGCAATGTTCTACTGAGTCAATCTGAATACAATGTTATAAAACCACTTCAAGTGAGTCCATTATGCCGATATAGTTATCCTTACAGTACAAACTGTACAGAGATACAATCACGGATTATAAAGGGGAAACCAGCCACGTCGTGGACACCGGCGTCTTGCTCACGGACAAGCTAAACACTTTCTTCAACTGTTTTGTGGATAACACAGTGCCACTGACACGGGCCGCTCCCGAGGACTGTGAGCTCTTGTTCTCCGTGGCCGACGTGAGTAAGACATTTAGCGTGTTAACCCTCGCTTGGCTGCCGGCCCAGACGTCATCCCTAGCCGCATCCTCAGAGCATGCGCAGACTAGCTGGCTGGAGTGTTTACGGACTGCTGTCCTCACTTGCTTGAAGATGTCCTCCATTGTTCCTGTACCCAAGAAAGCGTTATACAAAAGGTAGCTGTATTTGGTAAAAGACCAAGTCCATATTATGGCAAGAACAGCTCAAATAAGCAAAGAGAAACGACAGTCCATCATTCCTTTAAGACATGATGGTCAGTCAATACAGAACATTTCAAGAACTTTGAAAGTTTCTTCAAGCCCATCTGGTTTGCGCTTAGTGGGACTATCATTTGTTTTTCAACTGGACAATGACCCAACACACCTCCAGGCTGTGTAAGGGCTATTTTACCAGGAAGGAGAGTGATGGAGTGCTGCATCAGATGACCTGGCCTCCACAATCCCCCGACTTCAACCCAAATGAGATGGTTTGAGATGAGTCGGACAGCAGAGTGAAGGAAAAGCAGCCAACAAGTGTTAAGCATATGTGGGAACTCCTTCAAGACTGTTGGAAAATAATTCCAGGTAAAGCTGGTTGAGAGAATGCCAAGAGTGTGCAAAGCTGTCATCAAGGCAAAGGATGGCTATTTGAAGAATCTCAAATCTCAAATATATTTTGATTTGTTTAACACTTTTTTGGTTACTATTTGATTCCATATGTGTTATTTCATAGTTTTGATGTCTTCACTATTATTCTACAATGTAAAAAAAAACCTTGAATGAGTAGGTGTGTCCAAACTTTTGACTGGTACTGTATTTCTTTTACGTTCTTTTTTATAAATTGGAATATTTGTAGCTATGTTTTAAGTAAATACCTGCAGTCAACTTTGCAATAAGTGATAAAGAAGATTGTGTTCTTCATTTCACCCGTCACATAATGTTTCATTATGAAGCTTACCAGTAGTCTACAGTCACATGGTGTTTGTTTACAAGCACCCAAAGACGAGAGACCAAAGTCTTGTGAGTCACTCACGGTTGTCCAGCACGCGCCAGGTGATCTTGTTACAGTATGGAATTCACTACTAAATGTTTGCCAGCTAGATATCTTATAACTACTAAGTTAACTGTCTCAAATGTGCTAAATGCTCCACAGCTGTGCAGTTTCTAATGAACCACTGCTTCAGGGTACAGAGTACAGACTCTGAGAACACCACCCCCTGTATGCCCATAGGCCATCACCCCCGGCACTCTATATAGTCAAGTGGCTTCATTCCAAATATTAAGAAACAAAAAGCAGCAGGTGATTTAGTGTTTCTGCTTATTTTGGGAGAGTCTTTGAAGATGAAACAAGTACATTCTGAGTCCCTTCTCTCCTCCCTGCAGACATGCCTTCTAAAGGCTAAAGTACACTGCTCAAAGCCCAGCTGACATTTGCATAAATCCATCAGCGACGCAACAACAGCACTGACTCCTGGGTCCGTATATTTAGAAAACTATTTCTCATTGAGGATGATGCCTCCCCACATGAAATAATACTACAGTTTACAATATAATACTATGGTACTTACTATAGAATTCTGCAATAAACTGTACTATACTGTAGAATACTATGCTACACACTGTAGTATCCCTCGATCACGTATAGTACTATATAATTTTGTAGTAAACTGTAGAATACTATAGTAAATACTACAGTATTATCTGCAAAAAAACACTGTAGTAAATTCTACAGTAATGTCAGCAAAAACACTACAGTCCGCAAGAACACTACACTTTTTTAACTATAGTAAATACTACAGTAGTTTTGAGAATTACACAAGTATTGGTCTTCACAAAGTTCGCTGCTTCAGTGTTATGAGATATTTTTGTCAGATGTTACTATGGTATACTGAAGTATAATTACAAGCATTCCATAAGTGTCAAAGCTTTTTATTGACAATTACATTAAGTTTATGCAAAGAGTCAATATTTGCAGTGTTGACCGTTCTTTTTCAAGACCTCTGCAATCCGCCCTGGCATGCTGTCAATTAACTTCTGGGCCACATCCTGACTGATGGCAGCCCATTCTTGCATAATCAATGCTTGGAGTTTGTCAGAATTTGTGGGTTTTTGTTTGTCCACCCGCCTCTTGAGGATCGACCACAAGTTCTCAATGGGATTAAGGTCTGGGGAGTTTCCTGGCCATGGACCCAAAATGTTGATGTTTTGTTCCCCGAGCCACTTAGTTATCACTTTTGCCTTATGGCAAGGTGCTCCATCATGCTGGAAAAGGCATTGTTCGTCACCAAACTGTTCTTGGATGGTTGGGAGAAGTTGCTCTCGGAGGATGTGTTGGTACCATTCTTTATTCATGGCTGTGTTCTTAGGCAAAATTGTCCAGTGAGTCCACTCCCTTGGCTGAGAAGCAACCCCACACATGAATGGTCTCAGGATGCTTTACTGTTGGCATGACACAGGACTGATGGTAGCGCTCACCTTGTCTTCTCCGGACAAGGTGTTTTCCGGATGCCCCAAACAATCGGAAAGGGGATTCATCAGAGAAAATGACTTTACCCCAGTCCTCAGCAGTCCAATCCCTGTACCTTTTGTAGAATATCAGTCTGTCCCTAATGTTTTTCCTGGAGAGAAGTGGCTTCTTTGCTGCCCTTCTTGACACCAGGCCATCCTCCAAAAGTATTCGCCTCACTGTGCGTGCAGATGCACTCACACCTGCCTGCTGCCATTCCTGAGCAAGCTCTGCACTGGTGGTGCCCCGATCCCGCAGCTGAATCAACTTTAGGAGATGGTCCTGGCGCTTGCTGGACTTTCTTGGGCGCCCTGATGCCTTCTTCACAACAATTGAACCTCTCTCCTTGAAGTTCTTGATGATCCGATAAATGTTTGATTTAGGTGCAATCTTACTAGCAGCAATACCCTTGCCTGTGAAGCCCTTTTTGTGCAAAGCAATGATGACGGCACGTGTTTCCTTGCAGGTAACCATAGTTAACAGAGGAAGAACAATGATTTCAAGCACCACCCTCCTTTTAAAGCTTCCAGTCTGTTATTCTAACTCAATGTTTTTTGGGGATTAAGTTCATTTTCATGGCAAAGAGGGACTTTGCAAATATCTGCCCATTCCCCTCCCCATATCCCAAATTCTGCCACCCATAAGTGAGAAACCTACATACCAAGTATACAACGTATTGTGTTCCCTACAGGTCATAGAAAAGAGTGGAAGCTCTGAACTATCTGTTCAGACCCCAGTCCTACCTACCTACCTACAGGTTATGGAACATTTGCTCTTTTAGGATTCTCCAGTAGGATTCTCCAGTAGAAAGCCTCCACTTCTATGTCAAAGATGATGCAACTAAAACACTATTGAAAATACTACAGTAATGTCTGCAAAAACACTACAGTAAATACTACAGTATACAATCCACAAAAACAATACATTAGTTACAACCGTTTTCTTTTACTACAGTAATTATACTGTAGTTAACTATAAATATTACAGTATACTACAGTCAATACTACAGTATACTACAGTTAATACTATGGCATTTATTCCATAGTATACTATAGTATTTCTTTTAAGTGGGTCTGAGAGCTTTCATTCTCAGTTGGTTGTTTTTTACAGACACAAGTACTTTTCAAACAAAAAAAAACAATTGATTTGTTTTGTGCTTTTTGTATCCCCGGATTAGGATCAGTCTGTATGTATGAGTGTGCGTGCCTGCAATCCAGTTTACAAGCGCATGTTTGCGAGAGTGTGTGTCTGTATATATGTGCGCAAGCGTGTGTGTATTTTTGTGAGTGTGTGTGTGTGCATTCGCCTTTGTGTTTGCGAGTGTCTGTGTGTATGTGTGTATACAGCATATTGGTTGTTTGGTCCTGGCTGTAAGAACAGCTGCTAGAAGGGTATGGATTGTGCTTGTCTGTCTTCCAGGTGGAGGTTAACTGCAATGGACAAGGCCCTCCAGCATCACCTGCTAGAGGACTGTCTTCATTTCTCCTGTGTCACTATTCATTTAGCCTACTGGGCGACATGTAGAGGAGTTAAGTATCAAACACCCCAACTATCCTTCCATTGTGGCCAGTCGGAATAGTACTGCAGTCATTTAAGATAGATAGATAGTACAGTACAAAATCTTCCCATATGTCTGAACTCCTAAGCTTCTATAAAATAGTTTATATTTCGTTAAAAAAGATGACAGACGTCTTATCTCCTCTCCTTCCTTTCTCTAGTGAGAGCTCTCCCAGATGCTGAGATGCAGTGAACTTGACCCTACAGACTGCTATCCTTTACTTCCTCCAAACCACAAACGTGCTTTCATCCATTCTTTTCCATTCTGCCTTATTCACCTTATTTAAGAACCCGGAAACAAAACAATGTCCGAACGTTCTGTTTTGTGGAGGATTTCGGTTGTGGCGTTCTGGCCGTTTTGCGAACATTAGCTAGCTAGCTTAAAATGTTGTGGGATCATACCAACAAAAACCTTTCAAAGTCGATATGCAAGTGGGAGGACGATATGTGGGAGGACGATATGTCGGAGGACGATATGAAAAAATGGCCACATATCACCTACGAAGACATCTTCAATTATTTTGGCTCATCTCTCGGTGTGGATGGGTCAGAGATGAGGAGCTACAAAAGCACAGAGGCATATCAATACCTCCACAGTGGCAAAGTTGGGCGGGTGCTTATTCACTGTCTTGAGGAGCTGCAATACTATGGAAGGTAGCTAGCTCGCTGGCTTTTTGTTTATCATAACCCTTTCTATAACTGATACGTTTGATGTTAGCTAGTTACTTAGCTAGCTAGCTAATTGTGATGATACCATATCACTGACCAGAACTGATAACTTTAACCATTACAACATGCACACATGGTTTTTGGTTTCAATGGCTCATTGACAGAGTCCAGGCTCTGTCGCAGCCGGCCGCAACCGGGAGACCCATGGGCGGCGCACAATTGGTCCAGCGTCGTCCAAGGTAGGGGAGGGTTTGGCCGGCAGGGATGTGGGTTCGTTTCCCACGGGGGGCCAGTATGAAAAAAACAAAAAAAACATGTATGCATTCACTAACTGTAAGTCGCTCTGGATAAGAGAGTCTGCTAAATGACGTAAATGTAAACGTAAATTGTGTAAGTATATCAGTCTAATCTCGAATGGCAATGAGGTAGGTACAGAATCAAGATTACTTTTACAATCAAATAGGAAATTACCAACATAACCTAAACCTACTAGTTAAAAGGAAACTGTGTAAACTAGTCAGCTGTGAAAACCACGTAAACAAGTGTTGTGTACTGTAATTTACTATTCTAACAGTAGTGTTTTGTTGAAGGTGCAGAATGCAATGCCAGTGGAACTCGGGGACGCAGCGGAATTTAGCTCCAAAAAGGTTGAGCGAGATCTGTTTCAAATGTCACAAACCAAGTGACGAGTTCTCTGACAGCACCCCAGCCGCTTCTCCATCTCTACCTCCAACTCCTGCGTACCACTCCCACAACGCACTTAAGAAGAGTTTGGAAGGGGCCAATGTTCCAGTGGGGAGCCTTCTGCACAATCATATCAAAGCTAAACCAAACAGTCATCAGGTTCCAGCAGCAGCCACACAGCTACAGCAGCCTCATGGTGAACACGGCATCAACATGCAGTGTCAGAAATGCTTGTCATTTTATGACGTTTATGTTAAGCTGGAGGAGTGTAAATGTGAGGAGGTCACTAAAGCACAGAGTGCCTCCCATGGGTGGTATGACGTGCGTAAACTTCAGATCACTGCTAGCTCAGCAAAGACGGTTCCTGTGCGCACTTCAACAAATCCTGGCAACTTTGCACGGGAGCATCTCTTCCCCAGGTTCCATGGGAACTCCACAACCACATATGGCATGGAGAACGAGCAGGTGGCCTACACATGGATGTATCTGGAGAGTAGAGACACACTAGTGAGTGTCAAGGAGCCATGGCTTTCTGCAAACCCAGATGGAGTGTTAAACTCTCAAGAACTTCTAGAAATCACATGTCCTGTTCTGAGTAAGAAGTGTGAGTCTCTGACTGAACTGTTCTCTGGCAAACTCACCGATGTGAAGCTGGTGGATGGGGTTCCTCAGCTGCCACCTAATGGAGCCCATGGGTACTACCTGCAGGTGTAAATGGGCATGTTCTGCACAGGACTGGAGAGATGTAAACTGCTTGTCTGCGCTCCATCCGAGCAGGTTGTTATTGACGTGCCTTTTGATGTGAAGTTCTGTGCTGATGTTATCCCTAAACTGAAGGCATTCTATTTCACACATATGCTGCCAACGATAGTAGATGAGTTCCAGTCAGGCAAACTAACTCTGTGCTCCAAATATGTTATTCTATGTGGTATCTAGGGGCCTAATACTAATGTGTTTTTAAATAGTTCCTATATTTTGTGCCTTGTAAAGCTCCCTGTCAGCTCTAACTTATTATCTAAGCATAACTCTTGATTGGTGTTTTTTTTTCTTGCACAGTTCTCTTCATATGCACATTTACCTGAGTGAAGGCTGGTATGGCAAGGTTTACCTTCCTCTCTTACAGCAGATCTCGGATGGTGAAGCCCCTGTCTGCCATAACTTCATCGCCAGGCCTAAGGTATTCCAGGAAGCCAGAGTTTTGGGTGATGAACTGCACCTGCCTCCATATGCAGGAGAAATGAACATAATGAGTCCACATGGAGCAATGGCAACGAAATACTTGAGAGTATTGCTGGAATGTGTGCTTTCTGAAGAGTGGTTTCAGAGCAGTCGATGATGCAAGTGGTGTTGGGGAACTTCTCTTTGAAGCACCGAGGCATTGTGTTCTGGATCGTCTCCCTCGGCAGCCATGGAATGGAGATCCTCATGTGCTCCTCCATTCTGTCAATCCATTAGGAAAGGATTCTGCTCACTACTCCCTGGGACACAGCAAAGCGTTCAGCAAGATCACCCGGGAGAAGATTCAGCTTCAGCTTCATCAAGGTTATCAGTATTTGATCAGTGGTATGCATGTTGAAGTTAGCGGTGTAGAATTTCTGCAGAAACGCTACATGGTCAAAGAAAACACTAAGAGGAAGGCCAGTATACAACACTGAGCTAGTGTCATTCTTCAGGATGGTGTAGGTCAATGGCTCTGGACCACCACATTGGGTTTGTTTGTGGCCGGTGGGGTTGTTGACTGGTTCTCTTGACACGTAGCTGTGATCAGTCAGTGCTGGAACCTCCCATTGAGGATCAGCATCTTTATGCTGCGGTGGCATTGGCACACTCAGATCAGACTCTGCATCACCACAGTTGTCTTCATCTGTCAAACAAACATAAGAGAGACGACAAGTTTAACACAATAAAATACACAGACAGCCTACTGGTCATGGTTAGGAAAAAAACAACAACACTTGAACGTTTAATAATTTAGCTAGTTAGACATTTCATGAGCATCACCAGTGGCATGCCAGCAATGATGGGGATAATCATGGCATGGGGGAGAAATTGTCAAACAGAAGTTGTTGGATAGTTAACAATGTAGGGACTAACTAGCTAGGCTAATTAGCTAACAACACTGTATCAATCAATTTCAATCAATTTTATTTTATATAGCCCTTCTTACATCAGCTAATATCTCGAAGTGCTGTACAGAAACCCAGCCTAAAACCCCAAACAGCTAGTAATGCAGGTGTAGAAGCACGGTGGCTAGGAAAAACTCCCTAGAAAGGCAAAACCTAGGAAGAAACCTAGAGAGGAACCAGGCTATGAGGGGTGGCCAGTCCTCTTCTGGCTGTGCCGGGTGGAGATTATAACAGAACCATGCCAAGATGTTCAAAAATGTTCATAAGTGACAAGCATGGTCAAATAATAATCAGGAATAAATCTCAGTTGGCTTTTCATAGCCGATCATTAAGAGTTGAAAACAGCAGGTCTGGGACAGGTAGGGGTTCCATAACCGCAGGCAGAACAGTTGAAACTGGAATAGCAGCAAGGCCAGGCGGACTGGGGACAGCAAGGAGTCACCACGGCCGGTAGTCCCGACGTATGGTCCTAGGGCTCAGGTCTCTCAGTTGGCTTTTCATAGCCGATCATTAAGAGTTGAAAACAGCAGGTCTGGGACAGGTAGGGGTTTCGTAGCCGCAGGCAGAACAGTTGAAACTGGAATAGCAGCAAGGCCAGGCGGACTGGGGACAGCAAGGTGTCATCATGCCCGGTAGTCCTGACGTATGGTCCTAGGGCTCAGGTTCTCAGAGAGAAAGAGAGAACGAGAGAATTAGAGAGAGCATACTTAAATTCACACAGGACACTGGATAAGACAGGAGAAGTACTCCAGGTATAACCAACTAACCCCAGCCCCCCGACACATAAACTACTGCAGCATAAATACTGGAGGCTGAGACAGGAGCGGTCCGGAGACACTGTGGCCCCATCCGAAGAAACCCCCGGACAGGGCCAAACAGGAAGGATATAACCCCACCCACTCCGCCAAAGCACAGCCCCCGCACCACTAGAGGGATATCCCCAACCACCAACTTACAATCCTGAGACAAGGCCGAGTATAGCCCACAGAGGTCTCCACCACAGCACAAACCAAGGGGGGGGGCGCCAACCCAGACAGGAAGATCACGTCAGTAACTCAACCCACTCAAGTGACGCACCCCTCCCAGGGACGGCATGAAAGAGCACCAGCAAGCCAGTGACTCAGCCCCTGCAACAGGGTTAGAGGCAGAGAACCCCAGTGGAGAGGGGAACCGGCCTGGCAGAGACAGCAAGGGCTGTTCGTTGCTCCAGCCTTTCCGTTCACCTTCACACTCCTGGGCCAGACTACACTCAATCATATGACCTACTGAAGAGATAAGTCTTCAGTAAAGACTTAAAGGTTGAGACCGAGTCTGCGTCTCTCACATGGGTAGGCAGACTGTTCCATAAAAATGGAGATCTATAGGAGAAAGCCCTGCCTCCCGCTGTTTGCTTAGAAATTCTAGGGACAATTAGGAGGCCTGCGTCTTGTGACCGTAGCGTACGTATTGGTATGTACGGCAGGACCAACTCGGAAAGATAGGTAGGAGCAAGCCCATGTAACGCTTTATAGGTTAACAGTAAAACCTTGAAATCAGCCCTTGCCTTAACAGGAAGCCAGTGTAGGGAAGCTAGCACTGGAGTAATATGATCAAATTTCTTGGTTCTAGTCAGGATTCTAGCAGCCGTATTTAGCACTAACTGAAGTTTATTTAGTGCTTTATCCGGGTAGCCGGAAAATAGAGCATTGCAGTAGTCTAACCTAGAAGTAACAAATGCATGGATTAATTTTTCTGCATCATTTTTGGACAGAAAATTTCTGATTTTTGCAATGTTACGTAGATGGAAAAAAGCTGTCCTTGAAACAGTCTTGATATGTTCGTCAAAAGAGAGATCAGGGTCAAGAGTAACGCCTAGGTCCTTCACAGTTTTATTTGAGACGACTTTACAACCATCAAGATTAATTGTCAGATTTAACAGAAGATCTCTTTGTTTCTTGGGACCTAGAACAAGCATCTCTGTTTTGTCCGAGTTTAAAAGTAAAAAGTTTTCAGCCATCCACTTCCTTATGTCTGAAACACAGGCTTCTAGCGAGGGCAATTTTGGGGCTTCACCATGCTTCATTGAAATGTACAGCTGTGTGTCATCCGCATAGCAGTGAAAGTTAACATTATGTTTTCGAATAACATCCCCAAGAGGTAAAATATATAGTGAAAACAATAGTGGTCCTAAAACGGAACCTTGAGGAACACCGAAATGTACAGTTGATTTGTCGGAGGACAGACCATTCACAGAGACAAACTGATATCTTTCCGACAGGTAGGATCTAAACCAGGCCAGAACTTGTCCGTGTAGACCAATTTGGGTTTCCAGTCTCTCCAAAAGAATGTGGTGATCGATGGTGTCAAAGGCAGCACTAAGGTCTAGTAGCACGAGGACAGATGCAGAGCCTCGGTCTGACGCCATTAAAAGGTCATTTACCACCTTCACAAGTGCAGTCTCAGTGCTATGATGGGGTCTAAAACCAGACTGAAGCATTTCGTATACATTGTTTGTCTTCAGAAAGGCAGTGAGTTGCTGCGCAACAGCTTTTTCTAAAATGTTTGAGAGGAATGGAAGATTCGATATAGGCCGATAGTTTTTTATATTTTCCGGGTCAAGGTTTGGCTTTTTCAAGAGAGGCTTTATCACTGCCACTTTTAGTGAGTTTGGTACACATCCGGTGGATAGAGAGCTGTTTATTATGTTCAACATAGGAGGGCCAAGCACAGGAAGCAGCTCCTTCAGCAGTTTAGTAGGAATAGGATCCAGTATGCAGCTTGAAGGTTTAGAGGCCATGATTATTTTCATCATTGTGTCAAGAGATATAGTACTAAAACACTTAAGTGTCTCTCCCGATCCCAGGCCCTCGCAGAGCTGTGCAGATCCAGGACAGCTAAGCCCTGGAGGAATACGCAGATTCAAAGAGGAGTCCGTAATTTGCTTTCTAATGGTCATGATCTTTTCCTCAAAGAAGTTCATGAATTTATCACTGCTGAAGTGAAAGCCATCCTCTCTTGGGGAATGCTGCTTTTTAGTTAGCTTTGCAACAGTATCAAAAAGAAATTTTGGATTGTTCTTATTTTCCTCGATTAAGTTGGAAAAGTAGGATGATCGAGCAGCAGTGAGGGCTCTTCGGTACTGCACGGTACTGTCTTTCCAAGCTAGTCGGAAGACTTCCAGTTTGGTGTGGCGCCATTTCCGTTCCAATTTCCTGGAAGCTTGCTTCAAAGCTCGGGTATTTTCTGTATACCAGGGAGCTAGTTTCTTATGACAAATGTTTTTCGTTTTTAGGGGTGCAACTGCATCTAGGGTATTGCGCAAGGTTAAATTGAGTTCCTCAGTTAAGTGGTTAACTGATTTTTGTCCTCTGACGTCCTTGGGTAGGCAGAAGGAGTCTGGAAGGGCATCAATGAATTTTTGTGTTGTCTGAGAATTTATAGCACGACTTTTGATGCTCCTTGGTTGGGGTCTGAGCAGATTATTTGTTGCGATTGCAAACGTAATAAAATGGTGGTCCGATAGTCCAGGATTTTGTGGAAAAACATTAAGATCTACAACATTTATTCCATGGGACAAAACTAGGTCCAGAGTATGACTGTGGCAGTGAGTAGGTCCAGAGACATGTTGGACAAAACCCACTGAGTCGATAATGGCTCCGAAAGACTTTTGGAGTGGGTCTGTGGACTTCTCCATGTGAATATTAAAATCACCAAAAATTAGAATATGATCTGCTATGACTACAAGGTCTGATAGGAATTCAGGAAACTCAGAGAGGAACGCTGTATATGGCCCAGGAGGCCTGTAAACAGTAGCTATAAAAAGTGATTGAGTAGGCTGCATAGATTTCATGACTAGAAGCTCAAAAGATGAATCAGATGGGCTGCGCTCAAGCTAGCCAGTTAAGTGAGTAAGCTAGGCAACAGTTAGCTAGCTACATTTACATTACATTTTTACATTTTAGTCATTTAGCAGACGACGCTCTTATCCAGAGCGACTTACAGGAGCAATTAGGGTTAAGTGCCTTGCTCAAGGGCACATTTACGTCATTTAGCAGACGCTCTTATCCAGAGCGACTTACAAATTGGTGCATTCACCCTATAGCCAGTGGGATAACCACTTTACAATTATTATTATTTTTTATTTTTTTGGGGGGGGGGGGGGGGGGTAGAAGGATTACTTTATCCTATCCCAGGTATTCCTTAAAGAGGTGGGGTTTCAAATGTCTCCGGAAGGTGGTGAGTGACTCCGCTGTCCTGGCGTCGTGAGGGAGCTTGTTCCACCATTGGGGTGCCAGAGCAGCGAACAGTTTTGACTGGGCTGAGCGGGAACAATGCTTCCGCAGAGGAAGGGGAACCAGCAGGCCAGAGGTGGATGAACGCAATGCCCTCGTTTGGGTGTAGGGACTGATCAGAGCCTGAAGGTACGGAGGTGCCGTTCCCCTCACTGCTCCATAGGCAAGCACCATGGTCTTGTAACGGATGCGAGCTTCAACTGGAAGCCAGTGGAGTGTGCGGAGGAGGGGGGTGACGTGAGAGAACTTGGGAAGGTTGAACACCAGACGGGCTGCGGCATTCTGGATGAGTTGTAGGGGTTTAATGGCACAGGCAGGGAGCCCAGCCAACAGCGAGTTGCAGTAATCCAGACGGGAGATGACAAGTGCCTGGATTAGGACCTGTGCCGCTTCCTGTGTAAGGCAGGGTCGTACTCTCCGAATGTTGTAGAGCATGAACCTGCAGGATCGGGTCACCGCCTTGATGTTAGCGGAGAACGACAGGGTGTTGTCCAGGGTCACGCCAAGGCTCTTCGCACTCTGGGAGGAGGACACAACGGAGTTGTCAACCGTGATGGCGAGATCATGGAACGGGCAGTCCTTCCCCGGGAGGAAGAGCAGCTCCGTCTTGCCAGGGTTCAGCTTGAGGTGGTGATCCGTCATCCATACTGATATGTCTGCCAGACATGCAGAGATGCGATTCGCCACCTGGTTATCAGAAGGGGGAAAGGAGAAGATTAGTTGTGTATCGTCAGCGTAGCAATGATAGGAGAGGCCATGTGAGGATATGACAGAGCCAAGTGACTTGGTGTATAGGGAGAAAAGGAGAGGGCCTAGAACTGAGCCCTGGGGGACACCAGTGGTGAGAACACGTGGTGCGGAGACAGCTTCTCGCCACGCCACTTGGTAGGAGCGACCGGTCAGGTAGGACGCAATCCAGGAGTGAGCCGCGCCGGAGATGCCCAGCTCGGAGAGGGTGGAGAGGAGGATCTGATGGTTCACAGTATCAAAGGCAGCAGACAGGTCTAGAAGGACAAGAGCAGAGGAGAGAGAGTTAGCTTTAGCAGTGCGGAGAGCCTCCGTGACACAGAGAAGAGCAGTCTCAGTTGAATGACCAGTCCTGAAACCTGACTGGTTTGGATCAAGAAGGTCATTCTGAGAGAGATAGCAAGGATTCAGCAGTGAGGAGAATGTGGCAAAGAGCTTCCTAGGGTTAGAGGCAGATGCTTGGAATTTAGAGTGGTAGAAAGTGGCCTTAGCAGCAGAAACAGATGAAGAAAATGTAGAGAGGAGGGAGTGAAAAGATGCCAGGTCGGCAGGGAGTTTAGTTTTCTTCCATTTCCGCTCAGCTGCCCGGAGCTCTGTTCTGTGAGCTCGCAATGAGTCATCAAGCCACGGAGCTGGAGGGGAGGACCGAGCCGGCCGGGAGGATAGGGGACACAGGGAGTCAAAGGATGCAGAAAGGGAGGAGAGGAGGGTTGAGGAGGCAGAATCAGGAGATTGGAGGGAGAAGGATTGAGCAGAGGGAAGAGATGATAGGATGGAAGAGGAGAGAGTAGTGGGAGAGAGAGAGCGAAGGTTGCGGCGGCGCGTTACCATCTGTGTAGGGGCAGAGTGAGTAGTGTTGGAGGAGAGCGAGAGAGAAAAGGATACAAAGTAGTGGTCGGAGACATGGAGGGGAGTTGCAGTGAGATTAGTAGAAGAGCAACATCTAGTAAAGATGAAGTCAAGCGTATTGCCTGCCTTGTGAGTAGGGGGGGACGGTGAGAGGGTGAGGTCAAAAGAGGAGAGGAGTGGAAAGAAGGAGGCAGAGAGAAATTAGTCAAATGTAGACGTAGGGAGGTTGAAATCCCCCAAAACTGTGAAGGGTGAGCCATCCCCAGGAAAGGAACTTATCAAGGCGTCAAGCTCATTGATGAACTCTCCAAGGGAACCTGGAGGGCGATAGATGACAAGGATATTAAGCTTAAATGGGCTAGTGACTGTGACAGCGTGGAATTCAAATGAGGAGATAGACAGATGGGTTAGGGGAAAAATTGAGAATGACCACTTGGGAGAGATGAGGATTCCTGTGCCACCACCCCTCTGACCAGATGCTCTCGGGGTATGCGAGAACACATGGTCAGACGAGGAGAGAGCAGTAGGAGTAGCAGTGTTTTCAGTGGTAATCCATGTTTCCGTCAGCGCCAGGAAGTCGAGGGACTGGAGGGTAGCATAGGCTGGGATGAAGTCAGCCTTGTTGGCAGCAGAACGGCAGTTCCAGAGGCTGCCTGAGACCTGGAACTCCAGGTGTGTGGTGCGTGCAGGGACCATCAGGTTAGAGAGGCAGCAGCCACGCGGTGTGAGGCATTTGTGTAGCCTGTGCGGAGAGGAGAGAACAGGGATAGGCAGAGGCATAGTTGACAGGCTGTAGCAGATGGCTACAATAATGCAGAGGAGATCGGAATGAAATGAACTAAACATCTGGGAAAGGAGAGAGCAGGGCCTCCCTCACCAAAAAAATATAACTCTCCCAACTTCCACCTCAGAAACTATAATTGTTTCACTGAACCACCCAAATAAAACTCTCCCAACTTCCACTTTAGAAATTAGAATTGTTGTAAACTACAGCGGTTCAATGTTTCAAGGAATAGACTCAACTTACTTATTCAGCTAGCTAACTATGACGCCATAGCTAACTAGCATGCTAGCATCCAATAACACACAGTTTAGCACCAATACTTGGTTACAACAAACTACCAATAGTGTGTTAACACACTAAACAGATAATTCGTGTCCGTGTCTAGTTCTTTCATAACGCAGCAATAATTAAACGTTGGCTAGCTAGCACAAAGATATTGTATTTAGCTACTACAGTACAGCTAGCTGGTAGTGTTGGCTAGCTAGCAATGGCTGCTGTGTTGACTTTGTTTGAAAAACGGCGTCGCTGCGAACGAATGTAGCTGGCTAAAAGGATATTGTATTTAGTAGCTACCGTTGCTAATAGCTACTCGCCAGCTAGTTCAGGAGGTGAGTTAGCTAGCTAGCTTCGTGCTACACCCAGCACCGCCGAATACAAAAGTAACCTACAATAACTACATACAACAACTACCCACAACAGCCCACGATGCCTACCTATAATACCTAATAATATACAGCCCACGATGCCTACCTATAATACCTAACTACAATCTAAATACATAGTTTAAGCCTTACTCGAAAAAGCCCAAGCTATGTATAAAGCCAAACATACCCGACGCCAGCTGTCTGGGTGGCAGACTGCAATCAGTAGCTGTAATTAAGTACAGCAGCTACCAACCACCTAACGTTAATGCCTCGGATAATGAGGTTAGAAACACAGCTGAATGGTAGGCAGCTAGCTGGCTCAATCACAGGTACTCTTAAGCGTGAAATAACATTGGAAACAACTAACCACAGTTGCTAAAAGTTACCAGTAGCTACCCGCTAGCTAGCTAGCTTTGTTGGTCCAAGTAGTGGGTTAGCTAGCCTCGTGCTTCGCCGGGGTCCGCCGAATACAATACTTACCTACATTAACCTACAATAACCTACAATAACTACCTGAGTAAACTACCTATAATACCTAACTACAATACCTACCTACAATCTAAATACATGGTTTAAGCTTTACTCAACACCATATAAGAAGCCAAGCTTACCTCCTGCTAGAGAAAACACAACCTCGTTAGCAAGTTTGTTAGGCTTCTAATGACCATCAGCAGCATCTTAGCATTCTTAGTTAACACACGCAAATAATTTAATTATATAAGTACACTAAAATATACATACAACAAAAAGGTATATATATATATATATATTTACGATAGCACCTTTATCTTTCTATAGTCATAATACACTCACCGATTTCGTAAAACAAAGACATAAACACACCGCTGGTCGTCCAAGAGGCGCCGTGAAGGGTTACCAATAGCTGATGTGTTGCTACAGTATGTTAGGACTTAGGAGCTACCTAGTAACATAATTAGCTAGCTAACTTCTGCCTGATTCAGTACACCCATCTGTGATGATAGCTAGCGAGTAGCAGCTAGCTAACAGCTACCTGTATGTGTTGATGTCCTGCTGAGATGTCGCTTTCTGGTCTGTACTGGAGCATCATAGCCCAGCCACTTCTCAGGGAAAGGATGCTCTTCAGTCTGCCTCTTGTCCACGAAGTGATAGGAACACACATATGGTCGGTTTGGTGGTTTCTTCAAGTTCAATGCTTTGAGCCAAAGCTGAAGAGACTCCTCGTCCTTAGGAGGTGGGTGCAAATCAAAAGGCGCCTCACAACTGCACTCGTGCCTCAAAAAACTTTGGTGGTCAAAACACTCCTGCTCCATGAACAGCTTCCGTTACTGAACATAAAATGCCCGTTTTGCGTGAATCCTTGTTTGGAAAGTTGTGAGAAGCGATATTGAGTTAGTTAGCTAACTAGCTAGCTGCGAACTATTGGCTGGAAGTGCTTAACCGGAAGTCCCCCACAAACAAACCTAAACAGACCCTGTCCATATTTCCATTGAAAATAAGGTGAACTGCCTTTCTTGTTTCCTGTCAAAGTTGGGGTGCAGTGTTGCGGACTTAGGCATGATGTAACAGAACCAGGGGTTGGAACCAAAATTATTTCCCAATTGTTTCGTTCCACTGTACCAGCAAAATACATTTCGGAACCGATTCGAACCAAAAAGAGTACCGGTTTATATTGTTCCTTTCTGTTCCTTTTTTAACCTGTGAAATCAACATTTGTTTTACATTTAGCTCATTAAATTACTTCACCCATCAGTGCGGATAGAGCAGGCAAGCTACTTGTTTACATGCGTGATGGCGCGTGCCGCTTATGGCGCAAGATGCGACTGACATTTTGCGGGTGGGGAGAGAGTGAGAGAGGTTTAAGGAGGAGGATTGAAGTGCTGGGGAGCTTGTTATGACATGCATTATATGAATTAGGTCCACAGAATTATACCTAGGAGTAGTGGCTTCTATGGAGGAACTTTGAATGTCCTTTCAAGCTAACAAGATTGTGTGTGCAGAGCGGCACCAGAATTAAAAACAAGGCTTACCTTTTTGTAGTTAATAAATCCAATGTGAAACGTGATAACTAGACCTATAGTATCCTTAACTAGCATTGAAAAAGTTAATATTTTCTTCTCTTGCAAATTAAAAATCTCTCTCCCTATTTTCTGAATCAAGCTTGTAACGTCAGTACAGTAGCCTATGCTTCGGAGGGGGGAGGGTGCGCTGATAGAACAAAAATGACCCACTTAATAGGTTCAGTCTCGTCTGGAGGACCAACAGAGGCTTTCAGGCTTATACAAGAGATCCATATCTACAGCCTGACTGAGAACCAGCACTGTCAGCTCCCACAGACCAGAAAAACACGCAGAGTCGACGTTACATAACCACTCAGTCTCAATATTCAAGAGAAGAAAGGAAGGAGTACACGTGGAAATTATCATTATCTACAGTGCAGCTCCATTTCCTGAAATTCAGCGGTGTAATGGGGACATATACGGCTGCTTTTAGAATAGATGGAAATATAGACTTTATATGTTTCAGAATCATTTCGAAGGAGGCTTATACTGTATTTTAATGATATGAAGGAATAGTGTGTATTCATACTATGCCTAAGATCTACAGTATGCTTTTCTTGCTGCACACCAACCATGTGTGCCTCCTGGAGACCTCCAAAAAAGGGCCCAATATTGATTTTGTGATTTCTTTTCTAGTTTTTTTCATTTCTTTAGGAAAGCGATGGGGCATTTTTTGTTTACTCTTTTATTGATTGATGGCAATAACTTTCCCATTGAGCTCAGCCAGCTGTCATCTCACTGAAGGAAATATGAGCTTCTCCCACTGTTATAACATAGCTTCGATTTCCTGTTTGTGAGAATGTCAAATATTTACTCACTCTGAACAAATGTGGATAGGAGCTACTCAGCTATCATGTCTTTGCTCTCTCCTCAGCCCATAACCAAGAAGACATATTCCTGGCCATTCTTCAGACTTTTACGGGTGAATAGTTTTTACATCCTTATTTTACATCCTGTGCAGCAGGAGTCATGTTTATAGGGCGGTTGGTCTGTGGCTCATTATGATGTTGTGACCTCCTGGGAGAAGTGGGGAAAGGGTTAAGTGCTGCCAAAGGCCAGGTTAAGGCCACAGGTCACATGACTGTTGCCGGTAAATCACTGGGAGGAAGCAGCCAAGAAGAGTGTCTGCCGGTAGTGTGAGGGGAGCTGAAGCATTTTGCGCCCCCTCTGCCGAGTGTAAAACGCTGTGACCAAAGGCTTATCAGTGGTACACACCGGCTCAGAGTGCTTGGGGGAGGGAGTTCCTGTGATCTTGACACTGATGACAGGCAGGACTGGGACACCAGGGCCCCTCAGTACCTCCCCTTTGTAACCAATGGGCCTCAGTGTAAAACTGCAGGGCCACAAATCTCCTGCCGCACAGTCATTATCAACTGTGTAAAGTCAATATGCAGGACAGGATCACAGTGCAAACTACATGGGCATGGTATGAATCACAGGATGACAGGGCAACCTGAAAGACCACATTACAAATAGCAAGACCGCTGTACAAACAAGCTGTACTGTATGTGCAACAACATCACTGTGCAAACTGCAGGATCAAAAACCAAAGTAATTTACAAGAATACAGTACAGTCAACAGGTAACACACATTCAGTCAGAGACTCATAAATGACAAGATAACAATGTGATCCAAACCCTTTCCTCCTCCTCAATAATCTCACGCAGTGTACGCGATAGGACAATAAAACACAGTTTAAGCCCACCCAGCAGTCAGGAGGCCCATCGTCAACTTACCTGCTGTGTTGCTGTGGTCAAGCTCTGGAAGTCTTCATCTTGCCCTAAAAGCCTTGAAGCCTGAGAGTGTGAGTCATTTTGTGTGGCAGTCTGTCTGTCAGTTAGAGACCTTGCCCTAACTCTTGTAGAAGTTTTAAACACACAGAGAAGCCCATTCACTGTGGGTGAATGCAGGCAGGCTCACTGTACTTCTCATGCAGACTGTGTCCCCTCCTGCTGTTTTGGACTTTGTGTCTAATAGTTTTCTATGACTTTCTTATCTACTTTTCAGACTGGCATGAAACGACCTCAGTTGACCCCTCATTAGTGTTAATTAGCGTAATGTCTGAAGAGGGCAGAGGAGAAACACACCATTCAAGTACAAAGGCATTGGGACAGTGCCCTTCACTTACTAGGCTATGTAAAATAGATGTGTGTGTGTGTGCGTGTTGGTGTGTGCGTGAGTGTGCGGTTGGGGTATATCCTAGGAACCACACCACTAGGCTTCAAACCGTCAAACCGCTGGGGCAAACTACTAAAGATGTCCCCTTCATGTCATCAGGTGGATTCAGGGAAGTAAAGTTATATAGAAAATGCAGTTACGGAAAAAAAAAAGCTCTTGCACAAATAGGCCCTGTATGTCAGTCATATTTATTGTTAAGCACTGAAAGAACAGACAGTATTTAGGTCAGCCTTTAGTGATGTAATTAAATTGCCTAAAACATCTACAGTATTTCAATCTAGTGACTAATTCATAAGAGATGATTTTCTTCAGTTTAGCCAATCACCCAAAGTCAAGATTTCCTGTTTATCATTGGAAAAACAACAATAGTCATTGTGATGATTAATAAGCATGTCTGATAAGCAGAGGTCCCAGTCGTGGTCTCCTGATTTCCTGGCCCTATTTCAGCCCACATTACACCCAGGGGCATTTCTAGGATTTGAAGACATTTGGGGATTAGCCCAAAGCCAGGAGCGGGGTCCGGAGGAAAAAAAAAAAAGAAATTTCAACAGCTAGATGCATGAATTTGGTGCACTTTGAGATGAACATCGAGAGATTAGAATATTGAGAGATTAGATATTTTTCAGGTAACTTGCACCTTCCCACCTGCCACAGCAGACACTGTCAGTACTCAATTACAGT
Source organism: Coregonus lavaretus (assembly GCF_964263955.1). Lineage (NCBI taxonomy): Eukaryota > Metazoa > Chordata > Actinopteri > Salmoniformes > Salmonidae > Coregonus > Coregonus lavaretus. Next base: position 21,543,871 of record NC_140016.1, read on the forward strand.
TGCTACTGTGAGTCTCTCTACCCTGGAACACTCTCTACTCTGGAACACTCTCTACCCTGGAACACTCTCTACTCTGGAACACTCTCTACCCTGGAACACTCTCTACCCTGGAACACTCTCTACTCTGGAACACTCTCTATCCTGGAACACTCTCTACTCTGGAACACTCTCTACTCTGGAACACTCTCTACTCTGGAACACTCTCTACTCTGGAACACTCTCTACTCTGGAACACTCTCTACCCTGGAACACTCTCTACTCTGGAACACTCTCTACCCTGGAACACTCTCTACCCTGGAACACTCTCTACTCTGGAACACTCTCTATCCTGGAACACTCTTTACTCTGGAACACTCTCTACCCTGGAACACTCTCTACTCTGGAACACTCTCTACTCTGGAACACTCTCTACCCTGGAACACTCTCTAATCTGGAACACTCTCTACCCTGGAACACTCTCTACTCTGGAACACTCTCTAATCTGGAACACTCTCTACCCTGGAACACTCTCTACCCTGGAACACTCTCTACTCTGGAACACTCTCTACCCTGGAACACTCTCTAATCTGGAACACTCTCTACCCTGGAACACTCTCTACTCTGGAACACTCTCTAATCTGGAACACTCTTTACCCTGGAACACTCTCTACTCTGGAACACTCTCTACCCTGGAACACTCTCTAATCTGGAACACTCTCTACCCTGGAACACTCTCTACTCTGGAACACTCTCTACCCTGGAACACTCTCTAATCTGGAACACTCTCTACCCTGGAACACTCTCTACTCTGGAACACTCTCTACCCTGGAACACTCTCTAATCTGGAACACTCTCTACCCTGGAACACTCTCTACCCTGGAACACTCTCTACTCTGGAACACTCTCTACCCTGGAACACTCTCTAATCTGGAACACTCTCTACCCTGGAACACTCTCTACTCTGGAACACTCTCTACCCTGGAACACTCTCTAATCTGGAACACTCTCTACCCTGGAACACTCTCTACTCTGGAACACTCTCTACCCTGGAACACTCTCTACTCTGGAACACTCTCTACTCTGGAACACATACAGTTGAAGTCGGAAGTTTACATACACTTAGGTTTTTCAACCACTCCACACATTTCTTGTTAACAAACTATAGTTTTGGCAAGTCAGTTAGGACATCTACTTTGTGCATGACACAAGTAATTTTGTTTACATACAGATTATTTCACTTATAATTCACTGTATCACAATTCCAGTTGGTCAGAAGTTTACATACACTAAGTTGACTGTGCCTTTAAACAGCTTGGAAAATTCCAGAAAATTATGTCATGGCTTTAGAAGCTTCTGATAGGCTAATTGACATCATTTGAGTCAATTGGAGGTGTATCTGTGGATGTATTTCAAGGCCTACCTTCAAACTCAGTGCCTCTTTGCTTGACATCATGGGAAAATCAAAAGAAATCAGCCAAGACCTCAGAAAAAATTTGTAAACCTCCACAAGTCTGTTTCATCCTTGGGAGCAATTTCCAAACGCCTGAAGCTACCACGTTCATCTGTACAAACAATAGTACGCAAGTATAAACACCATGGGACCACGCAGCCGCCATACTGCTCAGGAAGGAGACGCGTTCTGTCTACTAGAGATGAACGTATTTTGGTGCGAAAAGTGCAAATAAATCCCAGAACAACAGTAAAGGACCTTGTGAAGATGCTGGAAGAAACAGGTACAAAAGTATCTATATCCACAGTAAAACGAGTCCTATATCGACATAACCTGAAAGGCCGCTCAGCAAGGAAGAAGCCACTGCTCCAAAACCACCATAAAAAAGACAGACTACGGTTTGAAACTGCACATGGGGACAAAGATCGTACTTTTTTGAGAAATGTCCTCTGGTCTGATGAAACAAAAATTTAACTGTTTGGCCATAATGACCATTGTTATGTTTGGAGAAAAAAGGGGAAGGCTTGCAAGCCGAAGAATACCATCTGAACCGTGAAGCACGGGGATGGCAGCATCATGCTGTGGGGGTGCTTTGCTGCAGGAGGGACTGGTGCACTTCACAAAATAGATGGCATCATGAGGAAGGAAAATTATGTGGATATATTGAAGCAACATCTCAAGACATCAGTCAGGAAGTTAAAGCTTGGTCGCAAATGGGTCTTCCAAATGGACAATGACCCCAAGCATACTTCCAAAGTTGTGGCAAAATGGCTTAAGGACAACAAAGTCAAGGTATTGGAGTGGCCATCACAAAGCCCTGACCTCAATCCTATAAAACATTTAAGGGCAGAACTGAAAAAGCGTGTGCGAGCAAGGAGGCCTACAAACCTGAGTCAGCTACCCAAAACATTTGACCCAAGTTAAACAATTTAAAGGCAATGCTACCAAATACTAATTGAGTGCATGTAAACTTCTGACCCACTGGGAATGTGATGAAATAAATAAAAGCTTAAATTAATCATTCTCTCTACTATTATTCTGACATTTCACATTCTTAAAATAAAGTGGTGATCCTAACTGACCTAAGACAGGGACTTTTTACTAGGATTAAATGTCAGGAATTGTGAAAAACTGAGTTTAAATGTATTTGGCTAAGGTGTATGTAAACTTCTGATTTCAACTGTACATCTACAATGTATTGCCAAAAACCACCCAACAACTTCAAACCGACTCTGACCTGTCCAATAACCCAGTCTGATTAAAGAATCCCACAGTACCCAAACACCCTCTCGCTCTCTCTTTCTCACACACACTGTGCAATATTTAGAATCCATAGAGCAGCTTTAGGTGATGGTCCGTGTGCTCACCCCTCCTCTGCCTCTCTACACCACTTTCTCTGTCATCTGTAGCTGTTTCTCGTCTGCCCTCTTATGTAGCTGTCTCTTAGTTCAAATTCAAGTTTTAACGTCACATGCACAAGTACAGTGAAATGCCTTTCTTGCAAACTCAAAACCCAACAATGCAATAATCATTAACAATGTATTACTAGAAAAAGGCACACGAGAAATAAGAATAAGAAATATGAAATACACAAAGTAAGTAAGCATACTATAAACAGGAAATATTTAAAAAGTCAGTTCCAATACCATATTTATATGTGCAGGGATACTGTATGTGAGTGTGTAGGGCCCTGTGAGTGTGCAGATATGTATAGGGGTAAGGTGACTAGGCAACAGGATATATGATAAACAGAGTAGCAGCAGCGTATATGATGAGTGTATGTGAGTGGGTGCGGGTGTGTAGAGTCAGTATAAATGTATGTGCATATTATGTGTGTTTGAGCAAATGATGGAGTGAGTGTGTGTGTCAGTGTTGGAGTGTCAGTGTAATGTGAGTGTGCATAGAGACAGTGCAAATACTGAAATAAAAGGTTAATAAAGATGCAAGGTTAGTTATTTATCAGTCGTATTGCTTGGGGATAGAAGCTGTTCAAGAGCCTGTTGGTGTCAGACTTGATGCACTGGTACCTCTTGCCATGTGGCAGCAGAGAAAATAGTCTATGGCTTGGGTGGTTGGGGTCTTTGACGATTTTCTGGGCATTCTTTTCACAAATCAAATCAAATCAGATAAAATTGTATTTGTCACATACACGTGTTTAGCAGATGTTATAGCGGGTGTAGCGAAATGCTTGTGCTTCTAGCTCCGACAGTGCAGTAATATCTAACAAGTAATATCTAACAATTTCACAACATATACCCAATACACACAAAACTAGTAAGGAATGGAATTTAAGAATATATACATATATGGACAAGCAATGACAGAGCGGCATGGACTAAGATACAGTAGAATATTATAGAATAGAATGGAATGCAGCATATTCATATGAGATGAGTAGTGCAAGATATGTAAACATTATTAAAGTGTCTAGTGTTCCATTTCTTAAAGTGGCCAGTGATTTTCAATAGGCAGCACACCGCCTGATATAGAGGTCCTGGTTGGCAGGAAGCTCGGCCCCAGCTTGGCCCCAACCCTCTGTAGCGGGGAGAAAAAGGGGTAAAAAGCATTTTAAAAAGTATTTTAATTTCAATAGGCAGCACACCGCCTGATATAGAGGTCCTGGTTGGCAGGAAGCTCGGCCCCAGCTTTGCCCCAAACCTCTGTACCGCCATGCGATTGAGGGTGGTGCTATTGCCATACCAAGCAGTGATGCAGCCAGTCAATATGCTCTCAAAGGTACAGCTGTAGAACCTTTTCAGGACTTGAGGGCCCATGCCAAACTTTTTTAACCTTCTGAGGGGGAAGAGGCCCTGTCGTGCCTTCTTCACGACTGTGCGTGTGTGTTTGGACCATTTTAAGTCTTTAGTGATTTGGACACAGAGGAACTTGAAGCTGTCTACCTGCTCCACTGCCGCCCCATCAATATGGATTGGGGCGTGCTCGCCACCCTGTTTCCTGTAGTCCACGATCAGCTCCTTGGTCTTACTGACGTTGAGGGAGAGGTTGTTGCCAGGTCACTGAACTCCTCGTCGCCGGTGATCAGGCCTACCACCGTCATGTCGTCAGCGAACTTGATAATGGCATTGGAGGCGTGCGTGGCCACGCAGTCATGGGTGAACAGGGAGTACAGGAGGGGGCTGAGCACACACCCCTGTGGGGACCCTGTGTTAAGGGTCAGCGTGGTGGCCGCCCCCAGGTGGTGAAGGTAGGAAACAACACCTCCACTACACTGATCCTCAACACAGGGGCCCCACAAGGGTGTGTGCTCAGTCCCCTCCTGTACTCCCTGTTCACCCATGACTGCGTGGCAACGCACGCCTCCAACTCAATCATCAAGTTTGCAGACGACACAACAGTAGTACGCCTGGGCCTCCCGAGTGGCGCAGCGGTCTAAGGCACTGCAGTGCTTGAGGCGTCACTACACATCCGGGTTCGATCCCGGGCTGTGTCGCAGCCGGCCGCGACCGGAGACCGATGAGGCGACGCACAATTGGCCCAGCGTTGTCTGGGTTAGGGGAGGGTTTGGCCGGCCGGGATGTCCTTGTCCCATCGCGCTCTAGCGACTCCTGTGGCGGGCGGGGCACATGCACGCTCACACGGTCGCCAGTTGTTCGGTGTTTCTCCGACACGTTGGTGTGGCTGGCTTCCTGGTTAAGCGAGCAGGGTGTCAAGAAGCAGTGCTGCTTTGCGGGGTCGTGTTTCGGCGGACGCATGGCTCTCGACCTTCACCTCTCCCGAGTCCGTACGGGAGTTGCAGCGATGGGTCAAGACTGTAGCAACCAATTGGATATCACAGGAAACAATTTTTACGGTAGTAGGCCTGATTACCAACAATGACGAGACAGCCTACAGGGAGGAGGTGAGGACCCTGGCGGAGTGGTGCCAGGAAAATAACCTCTCCCTCAACGTCAACAAAACGAAGGAGCTGATCGTGGACTTCAGGAGATGGCAGAGGGCGCACACCCCCATCCACATCGACCGGACCGCAGTGGAGAATGTGAAGAGCTTCAAGTTCCTCAGCGTACACATCACTGACAATCTGAAATGGTCCATCCACACAGACAGTGTGGTGAAGAAGGCGCAACAGCGCCTCTTCAATCTCAGGAGGCTGAAGAAATTTGGCTTGGCTCCTAAGACCCTCACAAACTTTTACAGATATACAATTGAGAGCATCCTGTCGGGCTGTATCACCGCCTGGTACGGCAACTGCACTGCCCACAACCGCTGGGCTCTCCAGAGGGTGGTGCGACCTGCCCAACGCATCACCAGGGGCACATTGCCTGCCCTCCAGGACACCTACAGCATCCAATGTACACCTACAGCACCCGATGTCACAGGAAGGCCAAAATGATCATCAAGGACATCAACCACCCGAGCCACGGCCTGTTCACCCCGCTATCATCCAGAAGGTGAGGTCAGTACAGGTGCATCAAAGCTGGGACCGAGAGACTGAAGCTTCTATCTCAAGGCCATCAGACTGTTAAATAGCCATCACTAGCCGGCTACCACCCGGTTACTCAACCCTGCACCTTAGAGGCTGCTGCCCTATGTACAGTGCCTTGCAAAAGTATTCATCCCTCTTGGCGGTTTTCCTATTTTGTTGCATTACAGCCTGTAATTTAAATTGATTTTTATTTGGATTTCATGTAATGGACATACACAAAATATTCCAAATTGGTGAAGTGAAATTTAAAAAATAACTTGTTTCAAAAAATTCAAAATAATAAATAACGGAAAAGTGATGCGTGCATATGTATTCACCCCCTTTGCTATGAAGCCCCTAAATAAGATCTGGTGCAACCAATTACCTTCAGAAGTCACATAATTAGTTAGATTGCACACAGGTGGACTTTATTTAAGTGTCACATGATCTGTCACATGATCTCAGTATATATACACCTGTTCTGCAACACCACTAAGCACGGGGCACCACCAAGCAAGCGGCACCATGAAGACCAAGGAGCTCTCCAAACAGGTCAGGGACAAAGTTGTGGAAAAGTACAGATCAGGGTTGGGTTATAAAACATCCCACGGAGCACCATTCAATCTATTATTCAAAAATGGAAAGAATATGGCAACACAACAAACCTGCCAAGAGAGGGCCGCCCACCAAAACTCACGAACCAGGCAAGGAGGGCATTAATCAGAGAGGCAACAAAGAGACCAAAGATAACCCCGAAGAGCTGCAAAGCTCCACAGCAGAGATTGGAGTATCTGTCCACAGGACCACTTTAAGCCGTACACGCCACAGAGCTGGGCTTTATAGAAGAGTGGCCAGAAAAAAGCCATTGCTTAAAGAAATAAATAAGCAAACACATTTGGTGTTCGCCAAAAGGCATGTGGGAGACTCCCCAAACATATGGAAGAAGGTACTCTGGTCAGATAAGACTAAAACTGAGCTTTTTGGCCATCAAGGAAAACGTTATGTCTGGCGCAAACCCAACACCTCTCATCACCCCGAGAACACCATCCACCAAGCATGGTGGTGGCAGCATCATGCTGTGGGGATGTTTTTCATCGGCAGGGACTGGGAAACTGGTCAGAATTGAAGGCATGATGGATGGTGCTAAATAAAGGGAAATTCTTGAGGGAAACCTGTTTCAGTCTTCCAGAGATTTGAGACTGGGACGGAGGTTCACCTTCCATCAGGACAATGACCCTAAGCATACTGCTAAAGCAACACTCGAGTGGTTTAAGTGGAAACATTTAAATGTATTGGAATGGCCTAGTCAAAGCCTAGACCTCAATCCAATTGAGAATCTGTGGTATGACTTAAAGATTGCTGTACACCAGCGGAACCCATCCAACTTAAAAGAGCTGGAGCAGTTTTGCCTTGAAGAATGGGGAAAAATCCCAGTGGCTAGATGTGCCAAGCTTATAGAGACATACCCCAAGAGACTTGCAGCTGTAATTGCTGCAAAAGGTGGCTCTACAAAGTATTGACTTTGGGGAGGGTGAATAGTTATGCACGGTCAAGTCTTCTGTTTTTTTGTTTAATTTCTTGTTTATTTCACAATAAAAAATATGTTGCATCTTCAAAGTGGTAGGCATGTTGTGTAAGTCAAATGATACAAAGCCGCAATAACATCTGCTAAATATGTGTATGTCTGGCAGACATATCAGTGTGGATGACGGATCACCACCTCAAGCTGAACCTCGGCAAGACGGAGCTGCTCTTCCTCCCGGGGAAGGACTGCCCGTTCCATGATCTCGCCATCACGGTTGACAACTCCATTGTGTCCTCCTCCCAGAGTGCGAAGAGCCTTGGCATGACCCTGGACAACACCCTGTCGTTCTCCGCTAACATCAAGGTGGTGACCCGATCCTGCAGGTTCATGCTCTACAACATTCGGAGAGTACGACCCTGCCTTACACAGGAAGCGGCACAGGTCCTAATCCAGGCACTTGTCATCTCACGTCTGGATTACTGCAACTCGCTGTTGGCTGGGCTCCCTGACTGTGCCATTAAACCCCTACAACTCATCCAGAATGCCGCAGCCCGTCTGGTGTTCAACCTTCCCAAGTTCTCTCACGTCACCCCGCTCCTCCGCACACTCCACTGGCTTCCAGTTGTAGCTCGCATCTGTTACAAGACCTACGGATCTGTGAGGGGAACGGCACCTCCGTACCTTCAGGCTCTGATCAGTCCCTACACCCAAACGAGGGCATTGCGTTCATCCACCTCTGGCCTGCTGGCCCCCCTACCTCTGCGGAAGCACAGTTCCCGCTCAGCCCAGTCAAAACTGTTCGCTGCTCTGGCACCCCAATGGTGGAACAAGCTCCCTCACGACGCCAGGACAGCGGAGTCACTCACCACCTTCCGGAGACACTTGAAACCCCACCTCTTTAAGGAATACCTGGGATAGGATAAAGTAATCCCCCCTTACCCCACCCCAAAGAAAAAGAAAACATATTGTAAAGTGGTTATCCCACTGGCTATAAGGTGAATGCACCAATTTGTAAGTCGCTCTGGATAAGAGCGTCTGCTAAATGATGTAAATGTAAATGTGACCAATAAAATTTGATTTGATGATTTGATTTGGTGACGAGCTTGGAGGGGATAATGGTGTTGAACGCTGGGTGAGCTGTAGTCAATGAAAAGCATTCTCACATAGGTTTTCCTCTTATCTTGATGGGTGAGGGCAGTATGGAGAGCAATTGAGATTGCGTCATGTATGGATCTGTTGGGGCGGTATGCAAATTGGAGTGGGTCTAGGGTGGCTGGGATGGTGGAGTTAATGTGTGCAATAACCAGCCTCTCAAAGCACTTCATGATTACAGAAGTGAGTGCTACAGGGCAGTAATCATTGTGGCATGAAGCCTTAGAGTTCTTAGGAACAGGGATGATTGTGGTCATCTTAAAATGTGGGGATTACAGACTGGGACAAGGTTGAAAATTACAGTGAATATGCCTGCCAGCTGTTCTGCGCATGCTCCTTGAACGCACCCTGGAATACCGTCGGGGCCCGTGGCCTTGCGGTTGTTGACCTGATTAAAGACCCTTCTCACGTCAGCCTCAGAGAGCGAGATCACCCAGTCCTCTGGGTCGTTGACGGCCCTCACACCCGGGTCGATGTTGTTGTCAAAGCGTGCATAAAATGCATTGAGTTCGTCTGGTAGAGAGGCATTTTTGGGCAGATCACGGTTAGGTCTTCCTTTGTAATCCGTAATGGACTGTAGCCCCTGCCACATGCTGCAGGTGTCGGAGCCTGTGTAATATGATTCCACCTTATTCCTATATTGTCCTTTTGCTCGTTTTTTGACTCTGCGGAGGTCATAGCAGGCCTTCTTGTACTTATTCCTGTGTTCGGCTGTAGCATCAGGGTTGTCTGCGATAGCTCTGTGTGCGGTAGCCCTTCTCTTTAGTTTAGCGCCAACCTCTGTGTTAATCCAGGGCTTTTGATTGGGGAAGCAGCGAACCCTCACTGTGGGTACAACGTCGCCGATGCATTTTCTGATGAAGCTGGTGACGGAGGTGGTTAGCTTAATATTCTATGTTGCGGTCTCTCTTGTCTGCCCTCTTCTGTAGCTGTCTCTTAGCATTATATGTTGCTATCTCTCGTCTACCTTCATCTCTCTTCCTGTCCTGGTTGTAAAAAGTGTACATGTAAGTTAATTGTTTTAATATTAATTTCACAGGCTTTTTCACCACAGCTGTAAATTCTTTGTAAACCATTTTTTCACTGTCTGTATGTCACCTCTTATAATTTGTGCAAATAAATACAACTAATTAGACTCTATAGAGTAGCTTGAAGTGATACAGTCAACCATGTGCTCAATCCACCTCTGTTCTCTCTCCATCTGCCCTCTTCTGTCACTTTCTCTGTGTCTTGTCTGTTGCTGTCTGTGTCTTGTCTGTTGCTGTCTGTGTCTTGTCTGTTGCTGTCTGTGTCTTGTCTATTGCTGTCTGTGTCTTGTCTGTTGCTGTATGTGTCTTGTCTGTTGCTGTCTGTGTCTTGTCTGTTGCTGTCTGTGTCTTGTCTGTTGCTGTCTCAGGTTCTAGTCTGTTGCTGTCTCCTTTGTCTATCCTCTTCTGTTATGGCCTGTTCTGTTCTTCTGGTGTCTCGCTCCATCATCTATTCTTCTGTTGCTGCCTCTGTCTTGTCTGGAGTCTCTCTGCATCATCTACTCTTCTGTTGCTGTCTCTTTTAGTTTTGCAATCCAAAACGGTCAAGGGGATGTGGTTTGATGTGGGTGTCTCGTGTGTGTGTGTGTGTTTGTGTGTGTGTGTGTGTGTGTGTGTGTGTTTGTGTGTGTGTGTTCGCAGGTGGGAAGAGTGAGTCAAATTATTTAGCCAATTCGCTTCAGCGGGCTGGTGTTCGACCTGACTGTGACTTTGGATATCTCTGGGGCTAGTCAATAAGTTAGGGACCATCAATAAATTGCACAATGTAAATGAGACAATATTTTCATGTTGCACACCTTTTAGTTCTCATTAAATGCTTTCAATATTTGTATATGCATTTCTACAATTTATAGTTGGTTTGAGGTTTTTAAGTCATTGACCTTTTTTTATATTTTCCAATGTACATTGTGTAATTTACCGATAGTCCCTAACTAGCCCCATAGTGATATCCAAAGTCAATCCAGATGTATCTAATTTACACTTTGTAGTCAATTTTGACAGTAGAATAAATGTTTTTGACTCATATCAATGCCACATAGGCTGTTTTCTAAATGAGAAGTTGGTTTTTAGGGGCAGCTGCTCTCTTCTCGACCAGGGCAACTAAACTGTAAAGAAAAATTTAAGTGTCCGCATAACAGCGCAACACAACTCCAGACATGACAGAGAAGAAGCTACATAGCCCCTAGGCTATATTAATATAAAGAGACATCAGCCCAAAAAAATGGACATGTAGAATGGAATAGGTTATAAGACTTCAATGATTAATTTAGTCAGTTCTACCAGCTAATGTGACATTTTTGGATTACATAACATTTGCGGACACATAACTAAAGGGCCTGTGTAGAAAGTGAGTGAGGCTACAGTACAGTGCAGTATCGGAAAAGACTAGTCGAACCAATATAACTATTTGAAGTGTCCACAGACATTGGCAAGCCCAGCTGGTTAGGGACCCATGGGAGAGTGTTTCTCCGTAGCAGACCGCTCGACTTCTTCTGTGTCGTACCTGCTCCTGCAGAGAAGGAGAGCAATTAGAGAAATCTGAAAATCTCTTCTGCACCAGAGTGTTCTGCATCATTAGGCGGCAGCAGGCTGCTGTAGTGTGTGTGTGTGTGTGTGTATGTGTGTGTGTGTGTGTGTGTGTGTGTACGTCAGTGATCACTAATATTGCCCAGACTTTCTAAAACCCCAACCGACCTGGGCCCGGTTTCCCAAAAGCATCTAAAGGCTAAGTTCATCTTAGAACCATAGGATCCTGAAGTTCTAACGATTAACTTAGCCTTAAGATGCTTTTGGGAAACCGGGCCCAGGTCTCCATGGCCACCCTTCCCTCCTGGACACATCCCCTCCACACGACATTGGCTAGTCCTTCTGTATGGATTAATCATGGGTGCCAGGTACGATCCACTCACGACTCAGTAGGCAGAATTGCCTTTGAGAGCTGAGAAATCAGAGATACTGTCACACCTTATTATTCTAGAGCTACCCTAGGTCTCTTGTTGGAAGGTAAGCAATCAGATGGTTATTTGTTACAGTACACCACTCATTCAGACCACTCAGATGCCAAAGAGGCTGTGGCAACAGGGAATGCCCAAAAGACCTCCAAGGGATTAAAGACTGTACTGAAAAGAAGCCTTGTCCTTTAGATTGCTATAGTAGCATCCAATAGCTACGTCTGCTTCAGAAGGCCTCTGTGAGTGAAGAATCGAAACTTAACAAAGTAAGTGATTTAATGTATTTAATGTCTTGTCTGTTGCTGTCTCAGGTTCTAGTCTGTTGCTGTCTCCTTTGTCTATCCTCTTCTGTTATGGCCTGTTCTGTTCTTCTGGTGTCTCGCTCCATCATCTATTCTTCTGTTGCTGCCTCTGTCTTGTATGGTGTCTCTCTGCATCAACTACTCTTCTGTTGCTGTCTCTTTTAGTTTTGCAATCCAAAACGGTCAAGGGGATGTGGTTTGATGTGGGTGTCTCGTGTGTGTGTGTGTTTGTGTGTGTGTGTGTGTGTGTTCGCAGGTGGGAAGAGTGAGTCAAATTATTTAGCCAATTCGCTTCAGCGGGCTGGTGTTCGACCTGACTGTGACTTTGGATATCTCTGGGGCTAGTCAATAAGTTAGGGACCATCAATAAATTGCACAATGTAAATGAGACAATATTTTCATGATGCACACCTTTTAGTTCTCATTAAATGCTTTCAATATTTGTATATGCATTTCTACAATTTATAGTTGGTTTGAGGTTTTTAAGTCATTGACCTTTTTTTATATTTTCCAATGTACATTGTGTAATTTACCGATAGTCCCTAACTAGCCCCATAGTGATATCCAAAGTCAATCCAAATGTATCTAATTTATACTTTGTAGTCAATTTTGACAGTAGAATAAATGTTTTTGACTCATATCAATGCCACATAGGCTGTTTTCTAAATGAGAAGTTGGTTTTTAGGGGCAGCTGCTCTCTTCTCGACCAGGGCAACTAAACTGTAAAGAAAAATTAAAGTGTCCACATTACAGCGCAACACAACTCCAGACATGACAGAGAAGAAGCTACATAGCCCCTAGGCTATATTAATATAATGAGACATCAGCCCAAAAAAATGGACATGTAGAATGGAATAGGTTATAAGACTTCAATGATTAATTTAGTCAGTTCTACCAGCTAATGTGACATTTTTGGATTACATAACATTTGCGGACACATAACTAAAGGGCCTATGTATTTTCAATGTTCACCTACAATCTAACCACAAATCTGGCCATCCTTTACCCTCTCTTTCTGACTGCCCTCCCCCTTTGCTTTTAAGTTCCAATTATTTGCTGTTGTCATATACAGATGATATACATGGAGTATACAGTGCAATTAAATGCTTACTTGCACGTTAACCTCTCGACAATGCAACCACAATAGAAAAAGTAAGTAGCTAAGTGAATAAAAAGATATGTGCTTCAATCAGAAAAACATTCTCATCTCTTCAGTCTCAGCTAGCTATCCAGCCAGTAGCTACCAAAGTGGCTAGCCAGCCATGCTAGCTACAGAAACGAAACCCATCAAATACAATCGCTGGAAATAAACACTTTTCCTAACATCATGACTTATATCAACATCATTAGTTTGCCAATTCACTCTATATACTGTTAAATAATTCTGACTGACAACCAATAGCTTAAGGATGCTGAGCGCTAATGCTAGCTTATTAGCATTAGCCAACTCTTATGCTGAGGGAGACTAGCTAGTTAGCTACCACCAACCCTGCACAAACCTGTGGCTAACTCTGCTGCTGCTGCACTTTGCCTTTCTGTCTGTTCTGCCCCCTCCACCTCATTCCCTGCTGCCTCAACCTGCTGAACCTGCTCGCTTTTTTTTGCAACTCTTTCGGAAGAAGTTCAGAATATCCATATTTGCTCTGTGCGACGCTGCAGACTCTGACTGAGTGACAGGCGTTTTGCTGAGTGATGATATTGACATCTAACCGGTGCTGTAGGGGTGGGGGAGGGGTCAAGGACATGAGCGGTCTAATGCCTTGTGAAATCTCAACCAATCACAGCAGGCCCCACGTCACTCCAGGGGCTTCTTGCAGCCTGGAAACCCTGGCCTAAGGACACCACTGACTACACCTCCTCCTACCAGATCCCTCCATCCTTCCCCCACTTTCTCAGTGACTCCTGTGGTGCCTCTCTGGCTCCCCTGGATGTTATCCTGGGTGATATGCATTAATGCACTGCTCTGTTCCACTGTTACCTTAATACCTTACACTCTCTGTACCTGTCTACCGTCTAGCACGGACCCCTCTCTCCACTACCACTGCTGTGCAACATATGGTGTAGAGGATGTACAGGAACAAGCATATGCTGAATGTCAGAAGTGTTTAGGTACAACAGAAAGCAGTGTAGAAAGTGAGTGAGGCTACAGTACAGTGCAGTATCGGAAAAGACTAGTCGAACCAATATAACTATTTGAAGTGTCCACAGACATTGGCAAGCCCAGCTGGTTAGGGACCCATGGGAGAGTGTTTCTCTGTAGCAGATCGCTCGACTTCTTCTGTGTCGTACCTGCTCCTGCAGAGAAGGAGAGCAATTAGAGAAATCTGAAAATATCTTCTGCACCAGAGTGTTCTGCGTCATTAGGCGGCAGCAGGCTGCTGTAGTGTGTGTGTGTGTGTGTGTGTGTGCACGTCATTGATCACTAATATTGCCCAGACTTTCTAAAACCCCAACCGACCTGGGCCAGGTTTCCCAAAAGCATCTAAAGGCTAAGTTCATCTTAGAACCATAGGATCCTGAAGTTCTAACGATTAACTTAGCCTTAAGATGCTTTTGGGAAACCGGGCCCAGGTCTCCATGGCCACCCTTCCCTCCTGGACACATCCCCTCCACACGACATTGGCTAGTCCTTCTGTATGGATTAATCATGGGTGCCAGGTACGATCCACTCACAACTCAGTAGGCAGAATTGCCTTTGAGAGCTGAGAAATCAGAGATACTGTCACACCTTATTATTCTAGAGCTATCCTAGGTCTCTTGTTGGAAGGTAAGCAATCAGATGGTTATTTGTTACAGTACACCACTCATTCAGACCACTCAGATGCCAAAGAGGCTGTGGCAACAGGGAATGCCCAAAAGACCTCCAAGGGATTAAAGACTGTACTGAAAAGAAGCCTTGTCCTTTAGATTGCTATAGTAGCATCCAATAGCTACGTCCGCTTCAGAAGGCCTCTGTGAGTGAAGAATCGAAACTTAACAAAGTAGGTGATTTAATGCCTAACAGTGATGTAATGCTTAACAGTGATGTAATGCCTAACAGCGATGTAATGCCTAACAGTGATGTAATGCCTAACAGTGATGTGATGCGTAACAGTGATGTAATGCCTAACAGTGATGTAATGATGATGTGATGTAATGCCTAACAGTTTAACTTTGTTTTGGGGTAAGTAAAGCATTCTTGGGGTTTTCTCCCATGTTGCAGCGTACATGTTTTGCCTGAATATGCTGCACGACCGCCTAATGCAATATTGAGTGCTTACTGTCAGAACAACAGGCCTAAATGCAACCACTAGTCCCTTTGTTGTGCTCTGGTCCAAAGACATGCACATATGGGAATGAGCACAGTGAAGTCAACTCTGCGTGTGTGTGTGAGTGTGTGTGTGTGGGTAGGTGAATGTTTTCAGCCTGCATGGACAATAAAGTTCCCTCATTGGACAAACTTCATTGTGTTGCAGATATGATATGAGTAAATGTAGATTAATGATAGATCTTTGTCCCTGTGAACAACTTGGTGAACATTGCTTCTGCTCTTTCTTTCTCCCTCCCTCGCTCTCTCTCGCTCTCGCTGTCTCTCTACCTCTCTCTCTCTGTTCTCTTTTCCTTTCCCTACCTCAACCTCCTTTCCCTCTTTCTTCTGTGGCGTAGCCCACAGACCTGACCCACTGTTTAAACCCACACATCTCTGTGCTCTTGGCTTATGCACTATCTGTACTTGTCTAAAACATGGAGTCAGGAAGGAAGCAGAATGTACTGCAGTACTGTGGGCCTACAGTACCGGAGTGCCAGTGCCACTCACCACAGGCCTCCACTACCAGTTAGCCAACAGAGATGGGGAATAGACCCCTCCATGCCCTCCACTTCTCTGAACTAGTTCATGGCTCTGTGTTGTACTGCTCAATATAGACAAACTACTGTATGGACTGTCATTCCAGGTGCAATGTTTGACGTGACTGAGTTAGCTGAAGTTGGCTAGCTAGCTAGCAAGTGACAAGAACGTTATACAGCCTGCATAGCAACCATTTTGTTTAGAACGGACAACCAGTCCTTTTGCATAGCAACTATGCAAAAATAATGAAGGACTGGGTCGTGTCTGTAGCAACATGACTAAAGAACTAGCAACCAGATTTATCTGGATTATATATTCTGTTGGAAGAACGATAGTTTATGAATTGACTTATCAAAATAAAGTTTTAATGTAAATATGTAATTCATTGTTATTTTAATATGTTGGTAACCGTTAAAAAAAACTAAAATAAAAAAGCAATAAGGCACTCGAGGCAGTGCTGTATCTTGTGCCTTATGGCTTAATTGTACAACTGTAGGGGTCAGGCCTCTGGACTAGAAGCTACCGGGGTTGAAATATTGAAAGAACCCTTGTCCCAGATACTGTAAGATCTCTGCCTATTTCTTTTATTTTTCTCTCTCTTATTCATGCGTGTCCCTCCCTTTACTCGTTCACCTCATCATGCTTTGTCATACATTTAAATGAAGTTGTAATTAAGAGTGAGGAGAGGCCATTAACAATGGATTAGCCAAAATTCTATTTCCTCCCATCGGTAGCCATTATACTGCCAGAGGCCTGAAACTCCTCTGATGAATATCCTGGCACTGTCACATGCTATACAGGGACGATTTATGGTTTCCCCCATAACTGAATCATCTCCTCCTCTCTA
>NC_140016.1:21562851-21686062 GCF_964263955.1 Coregonus lavaretus
ACCACAGAGAAACGTGAACAATGCAGGCTTGATTCACTCTCTGCTGAATGTACTAGAGTTGAACCTGATGTCTGTTGTATCCCAAAAATATACATATTATAAACCAAGCAAAATATAGATAGATTAGCATTTGAATATGATATAATAACCCCCCCCCCCCACATACCGCTGGCTAACAGGCTTTGAAGACTACATCCATGTCACTGCTCCTCCTAATCACCCACCTCATTCATCTTTCCCAACCCAGTAAGGAGGGGCGATGGGATAGACAATGGAATTATTCCCATTTCGAATCATTCATTTCCCCAGGGCAGCACAAATGGGAATATATCAGTTATTAATAATGTGACAGAGGGATCCAAAAACAGCCTCCCAATGACAGAGATGGAGGAGAGTAGGTGAGGAGTCAGACTTTAGCTTAGAGACTAACCACTGCCGTGCTGTTGGAACCTTACTGGGGATGGAGACGTGTTCATATTCTACACACCTACAATTGCCGTGTCCGAATACATTCTAATTAGTATGTACTATGATTAGTACACACTATGTAGTTTTATTAAGTTGTAGGCAAGACGTGAATACCCATACATTCACACCAGTGGAGGCTGCTGAGGGGAGAACAGCTCATAATAATGCCTGGAAAGGAGTCAATGGAATGGTATGAACCACGTGTTTGATGCCATTCAATTGACTCCATTCCAACCATTATTATAGGCCGTCCTCCCCTCAGCAGCCTCCACTGATTCACACACATACCATACACACACACACACCTATTTAATACATTCACACAGTGCCCTCTGACACCAATATGTACTCAATGCATTGACTCCTTCCACTAGGAATCAGCAGGCTATTCATCACTGCTACAGTCCAGTATACACTTTCTCCCCAGCCATAAATAATAAGCTGTAATTGGCCAACGGATAACTCAACATGAGCTGTATCAAACATATGCACATACTCAATACTGTTGATTCACTCTGATGTATTGTTTAAGGGGTCTGCTGTCTTACAGCCTGACAGAAAAATACAACTTTATCCGCTAGCTTATGTTTTTCTGTTGTATAGACCCAGGGCAGGGATGGGCAACTCCAGTCCTCGGGGGCCGAAGGGGTGTCACACCTTTTCCCCATCCCTGGCAAACACAGCTGATTAAACTGATAGCATTTTAAACTGAAGATCATAATTAGTTGATTATTGGAGTCAGGTGTATTAGCTGGGGCTGGGGCAATAGTGTGACACCAAATCAGGCCCCCGAGGACTGGAGTTGCTCATCCCTGACCCAGGGGATTATAAATAAATAAATAAATAATATATATAACAGGGGATTATTTATCCACTGTTACAGTACAAAAGAAGGATATACTGTAGGAAGTGGGTTGGCTCCGTCAATTCAGCATCTCACACTGTAAGACTTCTCTAGCTCAATGCCCATATCGGTGAGAGCTGGAGACCAGCGGTATCACAGAAGGGTTATGGTTTTAGTCACACAACAGCCATCAGGTGTCCCTCCAGGCTCATGGCTCCTGTTGCCGTGACAGCACCACAGGGCATGCTGAAGATGCCAGGGGAGCCTTGGTGATGTGATATCATCACTGTGTGTCCTTCCACACAGTACTCCCTTCTGCTCAACCAATCACCATCCACTCACATTAACACACAGACATTGACAGGAAGAGGTACATACGTCAGTTACTGGGCTGACCAAGGTCACCCTTTGCGCACATCCTTTACAGAATGACCATATCTGATGATGAGGACTTGTTCTCCTTGGAAAGACACATTGTTCTACTGTGACATTGAGTTTTAACCTATGTGATATCAGAGCAGTCCCCTAGCAGAGGGAGGTTGTTTGGTTATTGCTCTATAGTTCTCGTTACTGGCTCCGTCTTCACAGGGACTTGTAGCATGAATTCAGGAGAGACGGGAAGAGGATGAGTCTGTGTTATTATTCCTGGGATCTAAAGTGATCTGGCTCTAGCCCAGGGCAGAGGGAGATAGAGATGTGGACCGTTGCCTTTATTCCCCTTTCCCCCTGTTGCTCTTTACTCTCCACCTGATAACATTCTTATGCTTGTGCACGTGCCCTCAGGTCTTGTAGGTAGGCTGATTTAATGACGAGGTCTTCTTCTGCCTCTCTGTTGTCCTCAGAATCAGTAGGGGGGCTGGAGAGTGCTGAGCAGGTGTGTGTATGTCTGCAGAGAGCTGAGTGGCGTCCTTCCACCAGCAAACCATTTGGGCTGAGTCTCTTCCCCTCACTCAACCACACCTGGTATTACTTATGACAGCAGTGCTACATTGACATTTCAGTCATTTAGCAGACACTCTTATCCAGAGCGAATTACTGGAGGGTTAAGTGCCTTGCTTAAGGGCACGTCGACAGATTTTTCACCTAGTCGGCTAAGGTACGTGTAGCTCAGTTGGTAGAGCTTGGCACTTGCAATGCCAGGGTTGTGGGTTCGTTTCCTACGGGGGGCCAGTATGAAAAAATGTATGCACTCACTAACTGTAAGTCGCTCTGGATAAGAGCGTCTGCTAAATGACTATAAATGTAAAAAATGTAAATGTACTCGAAACAGCGACATTTTGGTTACTGGTCCAACGCTCTTAACCGCGAGGCTACCTGGCCTTCATCTCTTTACTTGTTTTTCCACACGAGGATCTACCCCTCCCTCTCTTCCTTCCCTCCCTCCCTCCCGTATTCCATTCTTTCCTTCTTTTGTCTAACCAAAACATGCAGTGTTATGTCACTTGATGTTGGAGCCGGTTGAGGCGGGGCGGGCAGCTCAGCGCCGTTCATTAAAGAACATTCCATGCATATAGAAACGTTGGAGGAGCGTATTGAAAACATTTATAAGTTCCCCTGGAAGCCCTTCAAGTCTATTTGAATATCATTAGTCTGCATCCCCATGAGCCTGGGCTCAGGACCGCATTGTAATCAGCCTTCCTTCCCTCTTCGTTCTCCCCTGGCCTGAGATGTGAATGAGGATGAGAGCGAGGGATAGAGAGAGCGAGGATTACCGACTGAATGAGTGCTACTGATGAAAAATGCATTGGCAGGCCTCTGAATTTGAAATCCATAAAATTTTAATTAAACACTTCCTGCATTGCTTCTCACCCCTTTCCTTTCAGTCTGATGTTTTCCTGTTCTCTTTTTTTTCTGGATGTTTACAAATGGTTGAAGTCCGTCTCTTATTTGAAGCTGAAAGTTTAGTTTTTGCTCATCGGTCATTACTAGTTAACAAAGTCACAAAGTCATAATTATGACTAAACACCTTTTTCTTAGATTTCTCTTCTTAAAATCAGATTTTAAACCTAACCTTAACCACACTGCTAACCTTGTGCCTAACCCTAACCTTAAACTACGTTGTTTTTAAACGATATAGCCAATTTGGACTTTGCTTGTCACTAGTTACCACAGCCACAATATTTCCTCTCATCCCACTTCCTGTCTAAACAGGAAGGTCACATGACCAGGGTGATGACTTCAGTGCTACTCTGATGTAATCTGCCACCTTTCACAAGCATGGCCATGCTCTCATTCAATCAAGCAGAGAACTGTGGCTAAAGCCTTGGATGTTTTATCCAATTAATAATTTGAAATGGGAAAATGGATTGCGTCTCAAGGAACTTAAGAGAGTGGTGTGCGCATTTAACTACTGTACTGTATAAAGAGGCATTTTATAGTGGCCTACTTGTGTCTTGAACAATCCTTTCAACCACAATAGATAGTAGTCTCAAGAGTGTGTTCTATTTCTCAGTATTGCTTGTTATTTTCCTATGTACAGCACTTATATTGTATAACACAGGAGGTTGGTGGCACCTTAATTGGGGAGGCACGTGGTAATGACTGGAGCGGAATCAGTGGAAAGGTATCAAATATATCAAACACATGGTTTCCAGGTGTTTGATGCCATTCCATGCACTCCGTTCCGGACATTATTATGAGCCGTCCTCCCGTCAGCAGCCTCCTGTGTTGTATAACCATATGGTTTGACAACAAAGTGCATCTCCATGATCTTATGTTGTGTCCCAATAACCTGAATATAAAAGCATATATAAGGGATGATGTCATCTCTCCAATAATGTACCCACCAGTGAACAGTATGAAGCTATTAAAGAGAGACATCACATTAGTGTACTTTAACCACATGTGCTGAAAAGTGAGGGATTTTGCTCAGCAAGCATGTTTTGACATTATTGGTTGTTTCGTTTCTGCTTGTTCTTTTGCATGAAAAGTCCTTGTGTGCGAACAACAGTGCATGTATTTATTCATTAGACCTCAGCATGTTGTTGCGTTGCGGCGTTGACACAACCGGTATGTTCAGACTTTCTTTGAGGGGTTATGGATTCAGTGGGCTACAGTACGTGTACTGAAAAGTGAGGGCAGGGCAGGAGGGAGGGAGGGAGAGAGGAAGGAAAAGGGTGAGGGAGGGAGTGAGTGAGTGACCTAGCAAGCTACCGAATGAGTGATAGTATATGATTGAGCGACCTCCCGCGAGTCAGCGTGAGCGTATCCAAGGCCTAGTGTTGGAGTGAGTCCCCACTCTTCGCCGCACCAGGATGTTTATGTATGTATGTATGTATGTATGTGTATCACCCCTGCCAGACGCCCTCCCGTCAGACCCCCTCCCTCCCTCTTAATGGTTTAATAGGCCTCCTGCGGTGGCTCTCAGGCCCCCTGGAGCGAGGCACACTCAGAGTGTGTGGGAACACAAAGCCTGGCCCATGTCTCTCTGAGAGGGGTCTCTTTGTGACGGGGGGGCCACTGGCTCTGCTGACTGCTGCTGGCCTCATGGTGATTACCATCCCCAGGGGGCCCCTTATTGTGGGGCCCGAGTGCCGGAGCCTCACCTTTACAAGCCCTCCTGCAGCGCCCCAGCAGGGCTCTGCCACGCACCGCCACCACAGCCGCTGCCGCCAGTCAGTCATACCAGACCACGGCTACAGCACAGCAGCTTGTTGAGTGGGCTTCATGCTATCATTTCCACCCTGTTGATCAGGGAGAGTAAACACATCAACAGAGACATTGAGATAGGGGAAGAGACGTGTACGAACAGGCACACTGAGACACAAACATCTATGTCAGAATTTCTAACAACCTGTTTTCGCTTTGTCATTATGGGGTATTGTGTGTAGATCAATTTTAGAATAGGGCTGTAATGTAACAGAATGTGAAAAAAGGGAAGGGGTCTGAATACTTTCCGAATGCGCTCAACACACTGAGACATACAGATACAGACATACAGACACTCATAAGGATATTGAAAGTACTTAAACATTGCACAGATAGGAGGGTCGTGAACTTTCAGGTGCTCAACATGGAAAAAAGCCTGTTAATAATACATATATTGAAATACATGACATACCAACAGCCTCTGTAGCAAAACATTTAACATTTTGAGCATAGGCCTATTTCTGCAACAACACTCACTCATCACAAATTGTAAACAAACTAGTTAAAGTAACTCCTAAATACATGATTGACATGGGTAAAGGAGAGTGGGTTATATATCAGCTGATCATCGATGATCTGCTGGTTAGCTAGCTTGATTTTCTTTCATTTTTTTCTAATTGTGATTTATCTTCAATGCTCTTAAATTCTTAAATAACTTCTTAATATAATATGAATAATCTTCTAACTCATATTCTATGGTTGGCTGCCTAGTGGCTTGTGTGGATATTTTAGTATATGGTGGTTAGTTAAGGCCTAGACTACCTGTGTTGCTGCTGCCCTGACACACATGTGCAACTCCCGACCTGAGGAAGGGATGGAGTTGGGTCGTAGATGCAGCCGCTCCTCTCTGTCTTTCTGTCTCTCTCTGCAGTGCGATGCGCCAACCAGACCGAATATTGATGATGATGATGATGATGAAAATCAAGTGTTATCAAGTGTTACTCAAATGTTATGTTCATATTTAAACTACACTGAACAAAAATATAAACACAACATGCAACAATTTAAAAGATTTTACTGAGTTACAGTTCATATAAGGAAATCAGTCAATTGAAATAAATTCATTAGGCCCTAATATATGGATTTCACATGACTGGGAATATAGATATGCATCTGTTGGTCACAGATACCTTCAAAACAAAAGGTAGGGACGTGAATCCGAAAACCAGTCAGTGTCTGGTGTGACCACCATTTGCCTCATGCAGCACGACACATCTCCTTCGCATAGAGTTGATCAGGCTGTTGATTATGCCCTGTGGAATGTTGTCCCACTCCTCTTCAATGGCTGTGCGAAGCTGCTGGATATTGGCAGGAACTGGAACACGCTGTCGTACACGTCGATCCAGAGCATCCCAAACATGCTCAATGGGTGATATGTCTGGTGAGTATGCAGGCCATGAAAGAACTGGGACATTTTCAGCTTACAGGAATTGTGTACAGATCCTTGCGACATATGGCCAGGTATTATCATGCTGAAACATGAGGTGATGGCGGCGGATGAATGGCAAGACAACGGGCCTCAGGATCTCGTCACGGTATCTCTGAGCGTTCAAATTGCCATAGATAAAATGCAATGGTGTCTGTTGTCCGTAGCTTATGCGTGCCCATACCATAACCCCCCCCCCCCCACCACAATGGGGCATTCTGTTCACAATGTTGTATGGCTCGCCCACACGACGCCATACACGCTGTCTACCATTTGCCCAGTACAGTTGAAACTAGGATTCATCCGTGAAGAGCACACTTCTCCAGCGTGCCAGTGGCCATCAAAGGTGAGCATTTGCCCACTGAATTTGGTTATGATGCCGAACTGCAGTCAGGTCAAGACCCTGGTGAGGATGACGAGCATGCAGATGTGCTTCCCTGACACGGTTTCTGACAGTTTGTCCAGAAATCCTTCGCTTGTGCAAACCCACAGTTTCATCAGCTGTCCGGGTGGCTAGTCTCAGAAGAACCCGCAGGTGAAGAAGCTGGATGGGGTGGTCCTGGGCTGGCGTGGTTACACATGATCAGCGGTTCTGAGGCTGGTTGGACATACTGCCAAATTCTCTAAAACGACGTTGGAGGCGGCTTATGGTAAATTAACATTCAATTCTATGGCAACAGCTCTGGTGGACATTCCTGCATGCCAATTGCACGCTCCCTCAAAACTTGAGACATCTGTGGCATTGTGTTGTGTGACAAAACTGCACAGTTTAGTGGCCTTTTATTGTCACCAGCAGAAGGTGCACCTGTGTAATGATCATGCTGTTTAATCAGATTTTTGATATTCCACACCTGTCAGGTGGATGGATTATCTTGGCAAAGGAGAAATGCTCACTAACAGGGATGTAAACAAATTTGTGCACAACATTTGAGAAATAAGCTTTTTGTGTGTATGGACAATTTCTGGGATCTTTTATTTCAGCTCATGAAACATGGGACCAACACTTTACATGTTTATATTTTTGGTCAGTGTAGGTAGCTAGCTACACACACTCGACCGGTGATCGCATCTCAAGCCATGCATGTTTGTCTGCTAAATGACTCAAATGTACATGTAAATGTAATGTTTGGACACCGGGGGCAGACTGGAAAACAGGCTTGCGCAAGCCAACAGGAGCAAATAACGGACGAGGTGGGGGTTGGGGTGGTTCCGAACAACAATGACAAAAACTGTATACAAAAAATATATAGATATTATACCACCACTCAAAAGGGCACTTGGCGAGTGGGAGGGCAAAGGAGCATGTGCTCAGCAGAGGTACACTACGATCTGTGCACATGCCTGACAGACAGCAAACATGAAGAAACAAACACACGCACTTCCATCCAAACTGCTCCTCTGCACTAACCTACATACAAATAACTAAAAATATTTGGTTCAAATATATGCACACGCACATGTGCAGACACCCACCACACACCCACTAGCAAAAACTCAAGACATAATACATAATACACAACATATAACAGACATTCAGAGCACTGAACACAGATCGCTGAACAAGAGCACTAAAAACTGACTTCCTATGGTGTGCTCTTTATTCGACAAACCTGTATCGAGTTTGTCTCAGAAGCTGGTGTTTGAAGAGGCTTTACCCACGGCCAGGCACAGCGGAGGAGGGCTGTAGGGCCCGTGTTCCCATCGATCAGGGTCATGCTGCAGGCCCCTGAGGATGGTCCCTGGTGAAGGGTTCGACTGGACAGTGAGGGCGGGGCTTGGTGCTGAGGCTCCTTGCCTGATTCCTAGGTTTGGCATAGCAGGAGGTACACCCAACCCCAGGGAGGAGAGTCCCTTTCCTTAGGGAATTGAATATTCTTCCATTATTGATGGATAAATCCTTTGTACAACAGGGAAAGGTGGGTCATTTTTCAGGTTATAATGTTCCCTACATAATAATACAAAACATGACATGTTCTCCTTGAAATAGAGAGAAGTTACTGGGGTAGAATACACTATCATTTAAAATTTCTGCAGCACACAATGATCATAGCATGCATCAGTACACTTCTTGCCTCCCAGCCTAGATCCTTATGTAATGATTTCTCCCAGAAAGCAAGGTTTTTTATGTGTTAACAAGAATGTTCTCCTGATTCCATATGAATGGTCTGGATTCTGTCCGTTTAAAGTGCCATTTGGCAGGCCCATGCTGTTACGGTGCCATCCTGGATAGAACGTTTGAAGATGTTCTGCCGTTTAATGACCATCTGGAGTGTTATCTTGTAATGAGTGGCTGGGCTGTGTCACCTCTTTTTTATCTCTGCCGTTGTCATGCCGATGGGCGAGTAGATGTGTATTGGGTACTGTCTGCCAATTGCCAGGCATTTGGAATTGGCCTGGTCTTTCGTCAGCGCGACGTCCCTACAGTGCTTTCATTTATCTCGTAGCAATTTGCTTCGCCTTCTCTCCCCTCAGAGCTGTGTCCCTGTATGGTGACACAGCCAGCGCTTGGAACCATTTGAGAAACCAGAGACCGACCGTGGAAATTGCTTTATGTTTGGTGGAATGCCTTGTCCTTGAACCATGGTCAAGTGCGGCCGTGACTTGTACAAGGACTGGTGTTCCTGCATCATTAATACAACACTCTAGTTCCTTATGCACGTGTCACTGCACAGCAACCGCTTTCCAGTAAACAGAAAATGAACTGTGTGTTTGTCTCTGTGTCTGTGTGTGTCAGCGTAAATTTAAAAAATAGTGACTAAAATATTCGTCAAACACCTATTTTTCAGTGGCAATTGACGTGACTATAACTTACTAAATAGACTATAACTGACTCTTTTTTTTTTTTACCAAACAAAATAAAAAAACATTTCAGTTGACTAAAACGAGACAAAATTATCTCTGTGACTAAAATCTGACTAAGTGGACTGGACAAGAGATTGAGAGCTTTTCACTGATAAGCACGATTAATATTAGCAGCACTAATGCGCAGCACAGTTCTGTTCAGCAGTGGGAAGGATGCACCACACCCGGCCTACATCAGCTGGTGAGCTGCTGTCAGGTGTCAGTGTGCAGCGGTAGGACGGAGTCAGGCGCAGGACACAGAACTGAGTAATAGACTAACTTTACTCTAAAAACAACAAATCTAATTTCCACGTAGGGAAATACATCAGCTCACAGCAGTAAAAACACCAAACAAAGAACAATCACGCACAACACCATGAGGGAACCAGAGGGTTATATAGAGAAACAAATGAACGTGATGGGAACCAGGTGTGTACAATACAGACAAATATATTATATTGTGCATTGGCGGGCTGCATTTTACATTCATAAAGCATACAGTGTGGGAAAAAAGCATTTGATCCCCTGCTGATTTTGTACGTTTGCCCACTGACAAAGAAATTATCAGTCTATAATTTTAATGGTAGGTTTATTTGAAGAGTGAGAGACAGAATAACAAAAAAAAATTATAAATTGTTTTGCATTTTAATGAGGGAAATAAGTATTTGACCCCCTCTCAATCAGAAAGATTTCTGGCCCCCAGGTGTCTTTTATACAGGTAACGAGCTGAGATTAGGAGCACACTCTTAAAGGGAGTGCTCCTAATCTCAGCTTGTAACCTGTATAAAAGACACCTGTCCACAGAAGCAATCAATCAATCAGATTCCAAACTCTCCACCATGGCCAAGACCAAAGAGCTCTCCAAGGATGTCAGGGACAAGATTGTAGACCTACACAAGGCTGGAATGGGCTACAAGACCATCGCCAAGCAGCTTGGTGAGAAGGTGACAACAGTTGGTGCGATTATTCGCATATGGAAGAAACACAAAATAACTGTCAATCTCCCTCGGCCTGGGGCTCCATGCAAGATCTCACCTCGTGGAGTTGCAATGATCATGAGAACAGTGAGGAATCAGCCCAGAACTCTACGGGAGGATCTTGTCAATGATCTCAAGGCAGCTGGGACCATAGTCACCAAGAAAACAATTGGCAACACACTACGCCGTGAAGGACTGAAATCCTGCAGCGCCCGCAAGGTCCCCCTGCTCAAGAAAGCACATATACAGGGCCGTCTGAAGTTTGCCAATGAACATCTGAATGATTCAGAGGAGAACTGGGTGAAAGCGTTGTGGTCAGATGAGACCAAAATCGAGCTCTTTGGCGTCAACTCAACTCGCCGTGTTTGGAGGAGGAGGAATGCTGCCTATGACCCCAAGAACACCATCCCCACCGTCAAACATGGAGGTGGAAACATTATGCTTTGGGGGTGTTTTTTTGCTAAGGGGACAGGACAACTTCACTGCATCAAAGGGACGATGGATGGGGCCATGTACCATCAAATCTTGGGTGAGAACCTCCTTCCCTCAGCCAGGGAATTGAAAATGGGTCGTGGATGGGTATTCCAGCATGACAATGACCCAAAACAACGTACAAAATCAGCAGGGGATCAAATACTTTTTTCCCTCACTGTAGCCCGTGCCGTTGTAAAACTAGACTACTTGCGTTCCGGACAGTTAACCATTTGTTTAGGCTACACCTTGTTCAGTCATGTTACCTCATTAGCTAGCTATAGCTAACAACCTGTGGCGCGTTCAGCAGGATGCAATGTTTTGGAACGCTGGGCATAACATTCATTTGCTCCCATTCAAAGTCATTAACCCCAGTTGTACTTTTGGATATCAATGTGGCTGCGGCCGCCAGTGGCACGTCGATAACAATGGCAATGATGCGACCGAGTGATGGAGGTTCAACCAATACTACTTTGTCAATACTTTGCGGCACCATCTGGTGATTGTGCTACTCTATTTCTCTATTTCTCTCTCTCTCTCTCTCTCTCTCTCTCTCTCTCTCTCTCTCTCTCTCTCTCTCTCTCTCTCTCTCTCTCTCTCTCTCTCTCTCGCTCTCTCTCTCTCTCTCTCTCTCTCTCTCTCTCTCTCTCTATTCAATTTAAGGGCTTTATTGGCATGGGAAACATATGTTAACATTAGCAAAGCAAGTGAAGTAGATAGTAAACAAAAGTGAAATAAATAATAAATATTAACAGTAAACATTACACTCAGAAGTTCCAAAAGAATAAATACTTTTCAAATGTCATATTATGTATATACAGTGTTGTAACAATGTGCAAATAGTTAAAGTACAAATGGGAAAATAAATAAACATAAATATGGGTTGTATTTACAACAGGTCACAAATCTTGCAGCTGTGATGGCACACTGTGGTTTTTCACCCAGTAGATAAGGGAGTTTATCAAAATTGGGTTTGTTTTCTAATTCTTTGTGGATCGCTGTAATCTGAGGGAATGTGTCTCTAATATGGTCATACATTTGGCAGGAGGTTAGGAATTGCAGCTCAGTTTCCACCTCATTTTGTGGGCAGTGTGCACATAGCCTGTCTTGTCTTGAGAGCCAGGTCTGCCTACAGCGGCCTTTCTCAATAGCAAGGCTATGCTCACAGAGTCTGTACATAGTCAAAGCTTTCCTTAAGTTTGGGTCAGTCACAGTGGTCAGGTATTCTGCCACTATGTACTCTCTGTTTAGGGCCAAATAGCATTCTAGTTTGCTCAGTTTTTTTGTTTGTTCTTTCCAATGTGTCAAGTAATTCTCTTTCTCTCTCTCTCTCTCTCTCTCTCTCTCTCTCTCTCTCTCTCTCTCTTTCTGCGCTTGTGTGTCTTTTAGTTTTGTATGTAATGTGTAATATATATGTAAGCTGAATTAGGAATTTACCTGGCCAGATCATTCTTATATATTCTTATTCATATTTCTGCTGTTGGGAAGATAATACTGGTAGGACAAAGCTATATATGTTTGTGTACATGGAAGTCAGTGATTCATGTTTACTATAGGTTAACGATGTGACTAAAATGAAAGGGTATTTAGATGACTAAAATGGCCCACTGTTTTCATAATTTTGACAACAACTAGACTAAATCATTATTGAAATTACAAAAATGTGACTTTGACTTAGTGATATTTAGACAAAGACTAGACTAAATCTAGTGCCAACATTAATGTGTGTGTGTTTGGGCATCTAGTGATGTACCACCCTATGCATTAGAATATAGCTCCAAATCATGCATAGCCTATATTCCACATTCCCTCTCTTCATGCCCTACCTAGACAGACAGGATATAACTGCTTTTAGTGGACAATAGTAAGAGAAATAGCTCTGTCTCCTATCTCATGCAGCTCAGCTATGTTTACACTTATCTTGGGAAGACTGAGGTCACAGGTCACTGAAGTAAATGAAAGTTCAACATCTGTGTGATCCTGGATTATTGCTTTGTAGCTGGCTGTCTCTGCTTCTTCCTGTCTTAACTTTAAACACCATCTCAGAGACCGCTAAGACAACAGCAGCAACTCTATTGTTATTACTGTCAGACATCAAAGCCCAACTCTAGCAACTGTTAGATTACTTGTGTGCAATAGTTTTTTGGTGTTTGATCAAAACATCTACAAAGATTATTGCACAGTTATATATAGTAACACTCGGGAATAGTGTTGGGGGTTTTTCAATAGCTGTTCATGCTGAGCTGTTTGCCAGCTGTCTAAGGTTTTTAGCTCAAGGGATGAAACAAATGGTTTTGTGAAGCAGTGAAACTGTGAAAGTAGACCTGGTTGTGACGTTAAACAAACAGAAAACTTTGACACGTTGTCATACTTAGAATCTCTCTGCACCTACAATACATGGTGGTTCACAGACCAGGAAGGGTACTAATAAGCCCTACTGATCCACCAAACAGCCTCCATCCAGCTTTAACTTCCAGTATTGACTACAGCATGTAAACAGGAAATGAACTGTGTGTATGTGTGCCTGCTGCCAGCCACAGATCCCTACAGACCATTCATTCTAATGTGATGTGTGTGTTGACAGGGTTGATATGACACATGTACAGACTGGGGAGAAGGCATGTGTGTGTTCCTGGAAACCATAGCCAGGACCGCTCCATCTGGTGGTGTGTCTAACAGCCAGCTGCCTCCCTCCCACGGGTCCAGCAACGCCAGCCCCACAACCGATGTTCTCACCACGCAACCATGGCAACCAGAAACCCCATGACGACCACATCCTCCTCTTCTTTTCTCCTCCTCCCCCTCTTTCCTTCCTGCTCTTCTCCCTTGTCTTCGTTAGTGCTCCTGGTCTAAGAGATTTCGACCTGTGCTCTCACTCTCAATAGAGAGACGTTACTCAATGAACTTTCACTCATGCAGCACAAAGGTTACACACCCTTAAACCATGTTGTATACCCACACACCCACACAGCTCTCAGTCACTCCCACCCACACAGCCAACCGCATACCCGTGCACACACATTCACACACCCTCATTTACAATACCATCTCCCTGAGCTCACAGTGGAGATGAGTCCATCCGTCCACTATGTGCCCCAGCCCTCCTCTCGCTTCTTCATCTCCTGTGGAGAAATTGATTATTAGAGCCTCAGCTGCAGAGCGAGCTGCACCAGGGATTCCTACTTCACCTCAGCCCAGTCTGGTAACCCACAGAGATGTACTCCCTGGCATACATACATACACACACACACTAAACGTAAATACACACATGCACACTCGCGCACACACACCTCTCTCTCCCAGCCAAGACACAGCAGGCTCCAGAATAGATGATGGACCAGTCAAGCCATGCCACCTACAGGAGGACTTAGCTAGTCAAACTACCCCTCCATTAACACCCTTCTACCCCTCTGGAGTACTACTTGATCCATCACTCACTCCCATTGCCGTGCTTCCATTCCCATCCATCTCCCAGAGACATTTTGTTCTGAAAGGAATTATTATTTTCTGCCGTCTTACTCCGTTTGCTACCTGATGTTGTGTGAGTTTGTGTGAGCTGCAGCAAACAAACATCAAATATTTTTGCTTCTGCTCTCTGCCTAACTCTGCTCTCTGCCTAACTCTGCTCTCTGCCTAACTCTACTCTCTGCCTAACTCTGCTCTCTGCCTAACTCTGCTCTCTGCCTAACTCTGCTCTCTGCCTAACTCTGCTCTCTGCCTAACTCTGCTCTCTGCCTAACTCTGCTCTCTGCCTAACTCTGCTCTCTGCCTAACTCTGCTCTCTGCCTAACTCTGCTCTCTGCCTAACTCTGCTATCTGCCTAACTCTGCTCTCTGCCTAACTCTGCTATCTGCCTAACTCTACTCTCTGCCTAACTCTGCTCTCTGCCTAACTCTACTCTCTGCCTAACTCTGCTATCTGCCTAACTCTACTCTCTGCCTAACTCTGCTCTCTGCCTAACTCTACTCTCTGCCTAACTCTGCTCTCTGCCTAACTCTGCTCTCTGCCTAACTCTGCTCTCTGCCTAACTCTGCTCTCTGCCTAACTCTACTATCTGCCTAACTCTGCTATCTGCCTAACATTGACAGCTCCTTGCTTGCTTGTAAGCCTTAATTTAAGTCTTTTGCGAAACACTTTGGGGAAAATCTGAAGTTTTGGGAAAGTAGGGCACTGCTGTAAAAAAATAATGATGTCTACTCTGAGAAGAAAGTGGTTATGTCATCTCTCCAATATGGATATGAGCTATGAAGGTACTGCCTTTGTTGGTATTTGTTAGATTGAAAGGCTATTGTGTGTGTGTGTGTGTGTGTGTGTGTGTGTGTGTATTCCCTCGGAGGAGGTGGATTGCAGTGTTTGCCTTATAAGTTGCTATTGCTGCCAGCTCACCCGAAGACGGTTGGCAGGCACTAATGCCTCTTGGTGAAACCTGTATAAACTCTCTGCCTCCAATGTAAACAGAGATCTTTATTATGCTAATGCTAGATCAGACCATTCGCCTGGACAGCTCCCATGACTACCGCCTGCCTGCTGTAACTGTATTT
This sequence comes from Coregonus lavaretus, assembly GCF_964263955.1. NCBI lineage: Eukaryota > Metazoa > Chordata > Actinopteri > Salmoniformes > Salmonidae > Coregonus > Coregonus lavaretus. The sequence continues at coordinate 21,578,068 of NC_140016.1, forward strand.
ATTATCTCTGTCTATTATACTGTTATTATGACTTATCTCTGTTATTATGACTCATCTCTCTGTTATTATGATGTACCTCTCTGTTGTTATGACTTATCTCTCTGTTATGACTTATCTCTCTGTTATTTTGGCCTATCTCTCGGTTATTATGACTTATCTCTCTGATATTATAACTTATCTCTCTGTTATTATGACTTACCTCTGTTATTATGACTTCTCTCTGTCTATTATACTGTTATTATGACTTATATCTCTGTTATTTTGACTTACCTCTGTTATTATGACTTACCTCTCTGTTATTATGACTTATCTCTATCTAATATACTGTTATTATGACTTATCTCTCTGTTATTATGACTTACCTCTCTGTTATTATGACTTATCTCTATCTAATATACTGTTATTATGACTTATCTCTCTGTTATTATGACTTACCTCTCTGTTATTATGACATATCTCTATCTAATATACTGTTATTATGACTTATCTCTCTGTTATTATGACTTACCTCTCTGTTATTATGACCTATCTCTGTCTATTATACTGTTATTATGACTTATCTCTCTGTTATTATGACTATCTCTCTTATAGGTCAGTGTGTATCACAGACTCCTATATTGTTATATCATACTGTATTTCATCCTCTGCTATTTCCTCAACTAGGACAATAAAGGATCTTATCTGAGTGTCATCATGTTGTGGTAAAGGTTGTGAGTTGATGGAGATTGTAGGTGGAGTAAGGCAGAAACAAAGAGAGAAGGAGAAGGACAACATGAGTGGTGCTGATGACAATGATTGTGATGACACTGGGTATGATCATGATGACATCACTGACAATGACAATGATGCTGATGACAATTACATTTACAATAACATGTAGGGTGCATTGGGGAGTACTAATGTGTTGCCTCTAGCAGGTATGGAGGAGAAAAGCATTCCTAGGGTCCTCAGTGACCACCACCACTTAGACTGCTAATAGCTATTGACAAGCCAGTTCATTTGTCCTCTGAGGCTGAGGCCTTTACACCCCCTTTAATGGGGTTTTGACCCAGGGATACTCAAGCATACATGTGCATTATTGGCCCTAACCACCAGTCCATTGATAAGGTGGATCAACACCAAAGGACCAGAGAGGGTGGGTGGGGGTTGACAGGGCTGAATCTATTATCACTAGACCAAAGCACTCTGTGTAAGCAGCCAAGATGGCAATTAGACAGAGAGAGAGATCTAATATACAGTACAGAGTAGAACAAAGGAAGAGAGAGAAAGAGGGAGATAAAGCCAAAGGGAAAAGAGAGAGATGAAAAGAGAGAGATAAAGCCAGAGAGAGAAGAGAGAGATAAAGCCAGAGAGAAAAGAGAGAGAGAAAGCTAGAGAGCAGAGAGAGAGATAAAACCAGAGGGGAAAGAGAGAGATAAAACCAGAGGGAAAAGAGAGAGAGAAAGCTAGAGAGAGAAGAGAGAGATGAAGCCAGAGAGAAGAGAGAGAGAGAAAGCCAGAGCGAAAAGAGAGAGATAAAACCAGAGGGGAAAGAGAGAGAGAAAGCTAGAGAGAAAAGGACTATAGAGTGAAGTAGACAGAGAGATAACAGAGAAGTGAAAGATAAACGGAGAAAGGCAGAGCGTCACAGAGATGGATAGAGCGATAGTGGAAGACAGAGACAGAGACCGTAGGTGCCAGAGGGAGTTGCCAGCTGGGTGTATAAGGGAGGGCCTTGTGAATGGGATGTGACGAATGAAGTGATATCTCTGCCGCAGTCAGGCCTGGCAGGCGTAAAGCAGTCCCCGAGCCCAGGACACGTCCATCAGGTCACCCTGCAGACACATCCAACCACCCCACGTTCCCTTAAAGAATAGCTCAATTATTGCAAACAGCCAGCCATTGATCAAGTGGAAAATTCCTTCTCGGTTTTCTTTTGTGCTAGTCTTTTTATTTACCCTCTTTCTCTCTTTCCACCTTTCTCCTTCTCTTGATTCCTATCTACTCTCTTTTCACTCCACTGTTTTTCATACTGTCTTCTTTTGCATGTTCGATGTCCAGTCTGTTTATATGATTGTGTCATTTCATTTGCATTTGTGTTTGTGGAAATATGCTTCAAGCATGGCCGATGTTTTCTTTGCACAGCTAATTGATTTCTCAAATACCAGATCAGTAAATCATGTCGTTCATAGAGCATCCGTTGAATTTGAGCGGTCAATCTTTCAGCTCCTATTTTGGCAGCTCAGTTTGCTTCCAATGAGCCAGCTAGTCATTCCCTCCATTTAGCGTCCTATTTTACCTCAATTGTTAATGCATGGTAATTGTATAAGGCAATACCATGCGCTACAACTGCAGGTCAGCAATGGATTTTGAGTCATATGGGGATCCTGTCTAACTCCTTATCCATGTCCATTACTGTACATCTAGACCTTATATCTGGCAGACCAAACAGTGAGACAGGTATTCCGTTTCTCAGCTGTCTCCAAAGGGCCTGTGTTTCTCTGTATAACGCTCCGTGAATGAGATGCTGGTGGGAGGTGTGTTGGAGCTAGGTGGTGGTGATGGGAGTGTTGTGACGGGGATGGAGGTAAACCATTTCTCCTCTGCAGCCACCACACCTTTCAGAAGAGCGACTGCTGCGTGGCTGGGCCGAGCACAGCTGTCCAAACGGGGAACAGAGAAGAGACTAGAGAAGAGTGCATTTTTGATGCTGCAGAGACCTTGTGAATATTGAATGTCCACCCTGCCTGCCTGGTTGCCTGTTACTGCCTGGTTGATTGCAGCAGAGTGAGTGCTTCTCTCTCTCGCGCTGTCTGCTTCAGTGGCTGTTACGTAATGACGGCCCTCCACTGCAGTGAGGCAACAGTCGGGATTCCCTCCTGCACCCAGAACGAAGGAGTGGGGTTGGAGGAGAGGAAGGGAGGGAGGAGAGGGAGGGACCACGAGAAAGGAGCATGGGTAGAGGAAGACAACAGAGAGGGGGAGAAAATAGGAAGATGAAAGAGAGAGGGTGAGAAAAAGAGAAAGGGAGAATTTGAGCTACAGCAAAGCCTTATGTTACCAGGAAACACCCATTGCGTAGCAGCAAAAGACTGAGAGAGAAATATAATTGGTCCTCTTCAATCGATGGGGGAAGGGGTGAACAGATCCTCTGGAACAGGTGGTGGATAGCCTTTGTCAGTATGGTAAATAAAGAAAGATGATTCATCGTGGCAGTGATGAAATACGATTTATAGATCAATGGAGGAGAGGGAATTCAGCAAGTATTTTGTCTTCCTCTTGGAAATATGGCTGGTTTGGTAGAAGGAGGGGTAGATATAGTGGTAAGGCTAGCCCTTCAAAAACCAGGTTGAAGTTAAATTGCTGTGGCAGGAAAATAGATGTGAGTGAAAATGTTATAATGCTTTGGTTAACAGTATGATAGAGGTTATTACAGCCAGTCTCATGTTTAATTGAGTGCTTTTGAAGAACGACTTACATTATGAATGATGGAGTTTCTTCTAACTGGACCAACGTTCTTCTTAATACCTTGGGTTGATTTCATCAACGTTTTGCTGGAAACAATTTATGAGTGGGTTTGATGTTTTAGGGTCTTGCCCTCGACCATCTATACAGATCAATGCAGTTGGTTTGCAGTAGAGTACAGATATCTCAGTGAAATTATAGAAATTATTCCACATTGATCAGTGGGTTGGGTTGTCATGGTTAAGAAGAATCTCAGATCTCAGCAGCCTTTGGAGGACTCAATCTGTTTTCATTTATGTAACACTGGATGGTTAATAATGTTTCCTCACATGTTTTTGGGCCTGGGACTCGTGAGCCTACGAATATGTCCGAAATGAAGATACTGCACACACAACCACATTCATTATACAGTCATTCATAATGTACGATGCCCAGAGAGTGTTAGGCCAGTCAGACCCATTGTCCTGGATTATTAGGCAGGGATTATCAATTTATAGAGTGGATTGTCCTCTTAGTCTGGATTATAATTATGTTTAATCCTACTCTCCTGGCCTGCACTCGCTGGGGATGTGCGCTCATTCTTTGGCTGCTGGAACCCTTTTAGGATTTCAGGCCAGTGAGTCAACCAATTAAATTCCACTAGCCATAATGTCCAATTACTTTACCCTGATTATACAACCCATTGCCATAGAGGAAGAGGATGATAATGATGTCATTGTTGGCTTAGTGATGGACCGTGCAAAGGGCAGTGTCACGGTAACTGGTACACCATGACCTTAGAAGAGGAGATTAGAGTGCCCACCTGGACATTGTTGCTGAAAGGTCAAGTTGTTTTTGTTGCTGCTCAATATTCACCAAGCAACAGACCAAGGGTCACCTGATCAAGGGTCACCTGATCTACCGAAATGAGGCTTTGAGGAATTTTCATTTTCATTGGGACGTTACGTAATTCATTAATTCAACGTAGCCTAATTATCCCGCGAGTCGAGTAGGGAAGGAAATTAAAGTAGTGTTTGAATTGAATGTTGTTATTCAGTATGTTTGATAGGAAAATGTGATTGTTGCCAGGGCTGTGTATTAGAGTAAATGACTAGCAGCAAGCAGCAAAGTCCTTCCTCACTGCACTCTGTGTAAGTGATGGGTGCTCCATCCGTAGCAGTGTGGGAGTGCTACAGTCGTCTCTGTGGGCTGTTTTAAAAGCTGTCCTCTAGTGAACTCACTCACAGCCCTGCTCTCTGAATACACAAGCGATCTGAATACACAAGCACTTCTTCACTTGCATAATTCTTACCACTTCCCTCCCAACACGAACCTATCAATGTAATTTCATCCATGATCAAGTGATGAGTGAGCAAACATATATTTTACATCACATCTTTTAACTGAAGACCATATAGTTTGAAAGAGGATATTTTGAGAGTGCAAGACCTGACTTATAATGGGCTTGCTCACTGAAATAATTATTTTTCTGACAATTTTATTCTCAAACTGAAGGATAAAGAACTCCAGTGCGTTCCACTTCTTTCCCCACCAAATGTCTTCCCTTGTGATCACATTGTTCAAGAGCCCGTCTTGAGGAGACATTTTGTTTGCTCACCTAGTTTATATTCAGAGCAAAAATAAAGGTGTCCCTGCAGTGACATCCAGCTGCAGTGTGCCGTGCTCCTGATGGGGAGGGAAGCATTGCAGTGATGTTTTTTAATATTCGTGGTGTGTGTTATCGCTAAGGTTGGCTTTGCGGTGTGTCTTATCAGGCTGCTGTGATGTGCTAGCGTGGCACATAACAGGAGTGTGAGACTCTCTCTCTCTGGCCAGAGTAATCTACTCTGATGAGACCGTTTCACCCAGTGCCATGATGGGGCTCACAGAGGAGAGGAGGAAGCAGGGGGTGAGAGAAAGAGAAGGATGAGGAGTGAAAGAGATTGGGAGAGGCAGCGAGACGGAGTGGGGATGCTCAGGCTAGACCCAGGCTAGACCCAGGCTATTACCTCACTTTAAAGTTGTGTACATGGGGCAGAATGGAATTGCTGGTCCTTTAAATTGAATTGAGTTTTTACAGTGGTGCGTTTCAGATAGTTTCATCAGTTCACCAGTTCTGCACGTTAGACTGTTTTATGCATGACTTGCAAGATCGTGATGAACATCGGAGCAAAACCGCACCACAGGGAGTGACTACTGCAATCTTGTTGACTGTCTGTCTTTTTGTTAATACTGCAAACAAGCACTAGCACTCTACTTCATGGCTGGTTTTACACAATAACTCAAGTCACACGCCACACATCTCTCCAGGGGTCTTTGAGCTACAGCTTTCGTTGTGAAGTTGCACAGTGTTTGTCTTTCTTTTTCCTTATTCAACCTTTCTCTCTCCCTGGCCTCCCCTCTCTTTCTCTCGCCCTGGCCTCCCCTCTCTTTCTCTCTCCCTGGCATCCACTCTCTTTCTCTCTCCCTGGCCTCCCCTCTCTTTCTCTCTCCCTGGCCTCCCCTCTCTTTCTCTCTCCCTGGCCTCCCCTCTCTTTCTCTCTCCCTGGCTTCCCCTCTCTTTCTCTCTCCCTGGCTTCCCCTCTCTTTCTCTCTCCCTGGCCTCCCCTCTCTTTCTCTCTCCCTGGCTTCCCCTCTCTTTCTCTCTCCCTGGCTTCCCCTCTCTTTCTCTCTCCCTGGCCTCCCCTCTCTTTCTCTCTCCCTGGCCTCCCCTCTCTTTCTCTCTCTCCAGTCACCAGTTTGTCTTCAGGGCTTCGAGCCACAGAACATGTTGGCAATTTAACATTCGCTTTCATTTTGTTCTCAGCCTGTTCCTTTGTATTTGTTTTTACGGTGCTGAGACTTCAAGGTCTACTCTCTGGAGGGGCCAACCCCTAAAGCACCAGGCAGGAGGAACTCTACAACAACCCCTAAAGCACCAGGCAGGAGGAACTCTACAACAACCCCTAAAGCACCAGGCAGGAGGAACTCTACAACAACCCCTAAAGCACCAGGCAGGAGGAACTCTACAACAACCCCTAAAGCACCAGGCAGGAGGAACTCTACAACAACCCCTAAAGCACCAGGCAGGAGGAACTCTACAACAACCCCTAAAGCACAAGGCAGGAGGAACTCCACAACAACCCCTAAAGCACCAGGCAGGATGACTTCCACAACCTGTCCCTATAAATATTTTAGCACCCCGTTAAAACTTTTATTCAGACAATGTTCATCTCAATCAGTATGAACACAACAATCAATGGGAGAATATAAGCCCCAGAATGACCATTCACGATACAGTGTGTGTGTGTGTGTGTGTGTGTGTGTGTGTGTGTGTGTGTGTATGTGTGTATGTGTGTGTGTCACGTTCGTTTAAGGATGGGTCAGACCAAGGCGCAGCGTGAAATGCGTACATGTTTATTACACTGATAAACACACGACAAAACAACAAACCAAACGAAACGTGAAGTCCAAAGGCTGAACACCAAAACAAGCCAATACACGGAACAAGATCCCACAACTAATGCATGCCAACAGGCTGCCTAAGTATGATCCCCAATCAGAGACAACGAGCGACAGCTGTCTCTGATTGGGAATCACACCCGGCCAAACACAGAACTACAACACCTAGACTGAAACATAGAAAACACAACATAGAACACCACATCCTGACTCAACATATAAGAGTCCCCTGAGTCAGGGCGTGACAGTGTGTGTGTGTGTGTGTGTGTGTGTGTGTGTGTGTGTGTGTGTGTGTGTGTGTGTGTGTGTGTGTGTGTGTGTGTGTGTGTGTGTGTGTGTGTGTGTGTGTGTGTGTGTGCATGTGCACAGCAATAGCCCTATGGTCCCACAATATAATCTGTGCAACCGTGACCATTGACTGTGTGAGTGATTGCCTTCAGAATCATGGCTAAAAGACAGGCCATGCCAATCAAGCCAGCAGCTCAGAGAGAGAGAGAGAGAGACTGCATACAGCTATCCACATAGGAGGTCAAAACTGCAGTCGATGGAGTTCAATCGTCTTTTTAGTCTGAGGTTTGTATCGATATTTCTTGGAAAAAGTACCGCTATAAATTCTCAGTACATCAAATTCTGTAGAAAATGCAAAGGTAGAAAAACAACAGAAGGTTGTTCATAATTACATAAATTTCGTGCACTGACTTGACTGGCAGGTTGATTTCTTTCTTCTGTAAAACACAACTTGAGTCGACCCTGGGAAAGGAAAACAGGAAGCAACATTTGTAATAATGTATATTCTTGTATTGGTTATATCACTTCTTTGCTGAACTAATTGAGGAAAAAACTTGACAGCTCCATGAAATATTAAGCCCGTAAGAGATTAGTTATAGCTTTCACAGGTACACAGGCTTCACAGCTCTCCTCTCGCCTCTCTGATAGGTGACAGCTGGTTGCTGGAGATTCATTCTGATCATGAGGTCTTTTAATTCCTCTGTATGTGTGTGTACTGTATATGTAACATGCCTGACATGCCTGCAGGAATGACATCTGCTCTTTGCTCAGAGCGGCTAGCCTCATTAGCTTAGTCTGGCCCCTCGGCTGCAGACTGATTGACTGAGTGACCAGAGAGAGAGATTGCAAGCAGGCCTTTTGCAATTCTACACTTTTTTCCATGGGCAAGGAGGAAATGTTGCCATTTTAAAGCAAGCTTTCTGCAATTCTATTCATTTTGCCATGGGGCGGAGATAAAAAATTAATAACAATACAGCTAATTTCATGCAATTCTACTAATTTTTCAATGACATGCCATGTTAATATGATCTCTGAGTAAGTGACTATAAATCAATGGGGGCCCCCTGTAGGTCAAGGCCCCTGGGTGTGTGCCCTGCGTGCCTGGTCGGTAATTTGGCCAGGATTAATACATTTAGATAGCTGGGCTAGACTAAATTACCAATCCATTTTTTTTTTGCTGAGATGGGCTAATTGAGTGACTGTCAGTGACTGACACAACAAGAAAAATGCTGATGCACAACCACATTTTTATAAATTCTATTCTAACTCTCAACAGTAAGTTGAAACCCCGACTGAGTTCTTAAATTTAAAAAATCTATACAAAAATAAATAAAACATTTGGTTGGCTGCCCCCTAGCGGACGCATATGTCGCTTAGTGACCACCGGGCACAGATGTCAATTCAACATCTATTCCACGTTGGTTCAACGTAATTTCATTGAAATGACGTGGAAACACTGTTGATTCAACCAGTGTGTGCCCAGTGGGTGGCTAGGGCCAGCCCTGAGGGCAAGCGAGTTTACAAGCCAGAGACAGAAAGAGAGAAGCCAGAGACAGAAAGAGAGAAGCCAGAGACAGAAAGAGAGAAGCCAGAGACAGAAAGAGAGAAGAAGAGAGAAGCAAGAGATAAGCCAGAGACAGAAAGAGAGAAGAAGAGAGAAGCAAGAGAGAAGCCAGAGACAGAAAGAGAGAAGAAGAGAGAAAACAAAAGAGAGGGCTAGATTCAATCAGTTCAGCGTTAACCCGTGATAACCACCTGCATAGCCGATCATTGTTTTAAATTATGCGATATGTGGGAGGGGTAACTGCGTTGGAGCTGTCAAATCGGCGAGCGGCTGCTGGGGTGGTCATTATCACGAAGCCACACCTGTCCCACTCTTGTTAGAAGATCAGAATGAGAAAGTGTAGGCTATATAGAAATAATGACACTCAAATTGAAAATCATGAAACAAATGAATGAGGATTTCTATCAGCCTAATCGAGGTGTAGATTACATCACATATTTTAGTGTTCGAACTTGCAAACACGGCTGCATGGGATTTCTAATAATGCAACTCTGTGCAGCCAATGGCATTGTATGCAATAGAGGGGCACGTAGATGGTCAGCACTGCAGTCGATGGAGTTCAATCGTCTTGTTCATCTGAGGTTTCTATCGATATTTATTGGAAACTGTACTGCTCTAAATTCTCAGTACCTCAAATTCAGTGAAAAATGCAAAGGTGGTAAAACAACAGGAAGTGGGTACTGACCAGGACAGGGCAGGTACACTATACATGGGATGGGATTGGGCTGGAGGGTCCAGTTTGACTTGGAACAGGAAGGGTTGTCCGGGGCTGTCTTCATTTTTATTTCCGGTTGCTTGCCCTAATGAACACAATGTAGTGGAGTAGCCTGTGGGGCTCTGGGGCTTATTAGGGCTCTATACTTCCTGCACAGAGGAGAACATACCATACTATCCGGGAATAAAAATAATGTGGTCTTTTGGGCAATACTAAAATAATAAAAAAATAATGCAAATCTGACAGCCTCCGATCCAAGCCAAACTAAACCAACCTCAACCTGGTTGTGCTGTCCATATGGAAGCGTATTACCTGGAAGATTTTTAAAGCTAGTGCAAGCTGGTCTTTTGAGCAGGAATGGGAGAATGTGAGTATTTTTGTTTAAAGACAAGGAATTGGCCTAGAGGGGGTAACTTCATTAATGTAGCCAAGATCTGTCGTTTGTGGCTGTTATTTTACAGCAGAAGATGTCAGAAACCACAGCCTTGTTATAAACTTGTTAACCGTAAACCAGTTTAGTCGATCATAGAAACAAGTGCTCGCGATCAGTGCAGTTGCGTGAGTCCAACGCCACTGTGTATATCTTAACAAGTACAGGTCAAATCGAGTTTTCCATAGACGACCGTTTCGCTGCTGAATTCAAAGCTGAGCTGTTTCCCTTCTATTTTTTTCCCTTTGATTTCTTGAAACCATGAAGAACATCAAGAAAACATATAAAACACTGTACGGTTCTAGGTTTATACCTATAGGGTTCATAGTGATCGAAGTACTCCTACTGCAGGGCAGAAGCACCCTATCAAAAGGGTTGGCCATATCATATCTCAGTCTAGGTAACTTTATGCAGCTTCTAAAAATGTAACCGATGTATATGGATGAGAGAAAGTGTCTACAGGAAAGAAGGGGAAAAAAATGCCAGACTGTCTTTCTCAGGCATTATGCTGTTCTCATTAAACTCAACCCTTCACTCGTCACTCTTGAGTCTCCCGAGTGGCGCAGTGGTCTAAGGCTGTGCCACTAGAGATCCTGGTTTGAATCCAGGCTCTGTAGTAGCTGGCCGTGACCGGGAGACCCATGGGGCGGCGCACAATTGTCCAAGGTAGGGGAGGGAATGGCCGGCAGGGATGTAGCTCAGTTGGTAGAGCATGGCGTTTGCAACGCCAGGGTTGTGGGTTTGATTCCCACGGGGGGCCAGTATGAAAAATCTAAAAAATAACGTATGCACTTGCTAACTGTAAGTCGCTCTGGATAAGAGCGTCTGCTAAATGACTAAAATATAAATAAATATATATTACAGCGATTTATTTAGTGCACTGACTTCTTGATTGGCAGGTGGATTTCTTTCTCTGTAAAACACACAATTTGAGTCGATCCTGGGGGATTAAACTTTGTACTGCAAGGAAAACAGGAAGCAACATTTGTAATAATGTCTCGTAATGTTTATATCACCTCTTTGCTGAACTAATTGAGGAAAAAACTTTACAGCTCCATGAAATATTAAGCCCCATCAAAAATGGATAAGTAGGAAATGGAGTGAGATTACTGCATCTGCTGCATCACTGTGGTTAAACTAGTGCATCACACACTACTGTACATAACATGAGCTTACTGAAAACCCACATATGTTGCAGTATGAAATAATATTTGATGTAATTCTTATGTTTACTGCATATGTACGTCAGGGGAGGATGGTGGGAGGAGCTATAGGAGGATGGGCTCATTGTAATGGCTGGAATGGAATTAATGGAACGGATTCAAACGTGGTTGCCATATGTTTGATGCTTTTGATACCATCCCATTAATTCCATTCCAGCCATTACAATGACTCCTATAGCTTGTCCCACCAGTCTCCTCTGATATAGGTACTGTATATTGCAGTGAAAAAGTAATTATGATAATTGATGTTGAGATGTGAGTTAAGAAGAGGGAGAAGACGGTTGTTTTAGTGAGGAATGGAGCTGTTCTGACCTGTGCTGGGGAAGATAAGAGATGAGTTATATTTTTCACAGGTACACAGGCTTCACAGCTCTCCTCTCGCCTCTCTGATAGGTGACAGCTGGTTGCTGGAGATTCATTCTGATCATGATGTCTTTTAATTCCACAGTGTGTGCGCGTGCGTGCGTGCGTGACATGCCTGCAGGAATTACATCTGCTCTTTGCTCAGAGCCCAGTGAGGAGTGGCTAGCCTCATTAGCTTAGTCTGGCCCCTTGGCTGCAGACTGACTGGCTGACTGACTGACTGACTGACTGGCTGACTGACTGACTGGCTGACTGACTGACTGACTGGCTGACTGACTGACTGGCTGGCTGGCTGGCTGACTGGCCACCTCTCGTTCCTCACAACACGTTCCATGGCTGAACAAGACAACTCGTCCTCCTTAATGAATTGGACTGTCCTCTGCTAATGAATGGTGCATGGAGCGGAGAGAAAATTAAGGGAGTGGGAGGAGAAGTGGGGAGGTGTCGAGCCACATGAAGGATGAAGTAGCTCATATCAGGGGCTATATTACAGGACCCTATTACCGCTCCTGTCTCCACTGGCCACAGCACTAATGAGATAGACTCGGGAGTAGTGTGTGTGTGTGTGTGTGTGTGTGTGTGTGTGTGTGTGTGTGTGTGTGTGTGTGTGTAATTGGTGCATGTGCTTTACTGTAACTCACATGCCTGCAGATTAGAGTTCACTGGAATGATAGGTGGAGACTGGAGAGCCTTTCAGCTGTTGGAGATAGAGTCCTCTACTGTCCCCCCCCCCCCATAATGCCCCTATAATGCCACTGTTGTATGAGGCTTGAGGATATGCTGTATGTCTTATGAACACAAGTACCCAGAATTTCCTTGCTGATCCATGTAAATGTATTTGCATTGGTTGATGCATCCTCTGTGTTGAAGAGAAAAACCATCTATTTGGTCAGTTTTGATTTGTTTTGGTTTGTACATATTGATGCTAGCTGGACAACGGCGCAACTTGCTGCTGCATATAATATTCAATTTCTGAATATGGTGACAGACCAGTATGAAATTACACGTTGAACCCCGGCTTGTGTTTGTGTACGTCTAGATTAAAAGCCACTTGGTGTGACCATCATGTACTTTTGGCAAACAGCCCTAATGCACAAGATTGAATCGCTTTTCTCCTCCAGTGCACGTCATAGCAGTGAGATTGTAAGTGTGTGATGTAGTGCTCTCATAAAAGTGTGGCCATGATGTCTGACGAATGAGAGGTGATGAATAATTGGACCTGTTTCCAGTGAGCCAATGACAGGGGGACATAACAGTAGTAGAGGCTAGCTAGCCAAGCCAGCAGACACTTGTAAACACTCCTGCCAATGCTGATTAGTCCACTGCATGGCATGCTGACATCTTGGCAATCAAGTTGTCGCAATGCAATGAGGTGATATGATCACACATTTATTTGTATTTATCCTTTATTCACAAAGTTGATCCTATTGAGATTCAAATCTATTTTACGAGGGAAATCTGTCCTAAGACGGCAGGAATCAAACGTTAGGTGAATCCCTCGATTCAATTTGAGTGTTTCCTAGTAATCCTAGCTATGGTTTTATGTATTTTCCCCCTATAATTCTCAGTTGGTGCTCAGTTGGTGACTGTTACAGGCTTTGGTTTTTCCATTTGTATTTCGACGTTAGCGCGTTAGCTCGTGGGGCGCACCAATTGGTGTCACCTCGTTAGTCAGTATGTGTTACACCTGTACTAGCTTTGTCCATCTCGTTAGTCGGAAGGTGTTTCACCTGTGCTGGCCCAGTTGTCTTGAGAGATGTGGAGGGTTAACACCTTTAGTTGGCTCTCCCTATTTAAATTCTAGAAAATATTTATTTATCTGATCTTTCCTGTTATTGTTTGCTTCCTGTTTTTAAGTTTGATGTGGGGGTTTTCTTTTGTTTGCGTCTTAGTGGGCAAATTTAGTGGGTGTCTTTTAGGTCCCAGTTCTTGTTGCTAGTCAACTTTCAGTGGACACCCCCATGAGTGTCTTTCAGAACCCCTCCTAAAACCCCACGTGTTTCATTTTTGGTTGTGGTCAGTGACTCTTTTTTAGTTCCTCCTTCTGTTTGAGAGACAATTTTTGGTTTTCTTGCTGGGGAACGTAACAGGGACACCCAAACAGAGGCTATTGATAATCTACATGACCTCTTGTTTGAGGGAGGGAGAGGTCAAGGAGAGGTGGGCCTCATTAGTCATGTACTGTGTCTGTCATTGTCTCACGATTCAAGTCAACCTCCTGCTCTGTCTTCACCACAGACAAGGTTTGGTTTTCTCCTAGCAGAACTCGGCTAGGCGAAGTGAACGTCTGTGCCTCGCATACTCCCTTCACTTGAAAGAAAGTGCCAATATTACTGTTTGTCCCTCGAGACGCCGCAGCAACATATCCAGTATACACTTCCACAAAAGAACCCAAATTAATCTGAGATAAATCAAGAAATCTGTCATTCATTTTGACGTTTTTGCCAAGGAGGTCTTAGTCGTGCAATTTTACTTCTAACTAAGATGTTTGGTGCAGTATTTCGTGACCTTGGGACTATAAGGTTCTATCCGACATTTTGGTCAAAATGAGTTCTTCACGTAGAGTTGATCTTTAGGTGGTCCTTTTTTTGCCGAGATATGTTGTCCAATTTTTGAAAAAGTGAATTTACGCTGAAAAGTTTTAACATCTGAAAGTTCTATCTGCGCAAACACCTTTAACTTGGTGCTCTAAGGTTCTATCTGCAATCCAATCACACAATGCTTGGTTGTCAATCAAAAATAATTGTATTTAAGATTATATACTTATTGAGTCATGAAAAAGGAAGACATCACGAAACAGTTCTGAGATCTGGGACTTGAAAAATACTAATTATCTCAAAACTATACATTTTGCAGATAGAACCTTATTGTCCCAAATCCTTTATCATAGGTTTGGGTCCTCTTTTTCAATTACTTTTATTTTTTTACCACTTTTTCAGAAGAACGTAAGCTCTTTATGGTAAAATAAACATGAACATGGTGCCTTGTTTAAAGGGAAATTTCTACATTTTTCAAATTCATATTATTCATTTCCAGCACCACCCCAACATCAACATATGTGAAAATGACACGTTTCTATGTTTTGTACAAAAAAAGATGGAGGAAGATAAGTGTTTCCAATGACATCATCAACCAATTAGTAGGCAATGCCTACTCATAATTGGTTAAAGTCATGTGACGCACACCAATTATGTCATTGGAAACACTTTTCTTCCTCTATCTTTTTTAGTACAAAACATAGAAATGTGTCATTTTCACATATGTTGATGTGGTGCTGGAAATGATGAATATGAAGTTGACAAATTGTGAAATTGTCCTTTAATACCCTTAGGACAGGCATTGCTGTTTTTGTCTTGTTCTATAGCAATACGAAACCCTCCATGGAAGGGGTATTTTACAAAAATTACAAACTTACCACATTTTATTGATTAATAGCAAGTAGTATACTCAAAAATCTATCAGTTTACTCATCTAGAGTGAAGCTTTATCAATGTTGCTAGGAACTATCGCTTTAACAAATGTGTGAACATGAATTCATATATTTGAGGATGTGATTAGAAAGAAGGAACATTACACTACTGTTGTGAAGAAAAGTAAAACAGCATTTTTCTTTCTTTTTTCTAGCTACAGCACCCCTACTTCCTGCAGCTATGCATTATACTTGCTTGTTTTGTCACATAAAATAAGGCAAACGGTTAGAATTTTTGCAACCAGGAAATGGCAGAGCGATTTCTGCATAGTGCATCTTTAACCATTGGGGTCTAAAATGGTAAACTAACCTTGGATCAGTGTCTCTATCACATGGGCTATTCCAGGAAACATCATCAGCTCCAGACGTTAAGTGGAGATATTGATTCATTACATAGAATGGGCCCTGGGCTGTGGGCTGGTGAGGTGAGGGCTAAATAAGCCTGTCCTGGAGCCTTGACTCTGCAGGCGATTAAAGTCCAAACCTGGCTGTGTGTGTGTGTGTGTGTGTGTGTGTGTGTGTGTGTGTGTGTGTGTGTGTGTGTGTGTGTGTGTGTGTGTGTGTGTGTGTGTGGCTCCGGGTGATTAATTTGTGTCCACAGGCCAATAGCATAAGAGGATAGGAGGAGGATACAGCCTGGCTTTCTTCTGCTCAGCTCATAAACTCCTCAGGGCCAGCAGGGTTAGGGTACCGTACTCCAGCCCTGCCTAGCTACATATCAGCCATAGCTACCACATTACAATGCCTGGCTGCATCATTATCTACATTGAACTGTGCTGATTTTTCATCTTCTTATTCATTGGTATAGTATTACATTCAATGTACTGGTATGATACTTTGTACAATGGGGGATGTACTTCAATTTTACCAAATGTTTTGTGGGGGAGAAGTTATGCATTGGATCTGCTGTGAACAGAATGGAGAAAAGTGTGTGAAATATGCGCGAAAAGGAAAAAAGTCCAGAAAAGAAAAGAAAGGAGAAGAGACGTTTTAAAAGTATATCTTAATATAAACATTTTATTCAGTGCATTTTGTGCAGACACCAAATAATAAATAACTTGGAAGGTAGCAGGCTGAACTGGTTGTTTTTCAGTTTTATCCTGGTAGTTTGGAACACATGATCCAACATGGGGTTAATACACATAGCTTACATCATGCACTATAGCTCTGTAGTCCAGAATTCACCTGCTGTCTCCCATGCAACAGAGGTTCACCTAAAAAAACTAAGGAAACAAAAGGAAAAAAACAAGCTTCCCAGTAGCATGTTCCATATGAACAAGGTATGTAGCCGAAGGGAAACTTAGAGTACTTAGCCCACAAAAAGGGTTGTCTTTGTACACAACCATGTTTTTGTGCAAGAAAGGGATGAGTTTGATGTTTTTTGTTTGTTTGTTTTTTTACTTTTACAAATATGACATATCCTATAAAATGTTTAAGCCACCTAAAATTCCACAGTATTGTTTTCTTATTTTTAGAAAATTGTCACCACAATAAGTTACTCAAACACGAAACAAGTCCTGGGTTGGGGCCATCACCATATCCTTATATGGTGAACTGAATCAGCCAATAAGAGCCAACAAAAGGGGAGGGGGCAAGGCATGTCACAAGCACTGGATTGGAGAACAGACCATGGGGACTGAAGACGGAATACAATGTGACACAACAGAAACAGAAGGACATTGAACAGTCGATTCATACCTTAACTCAACCCTAGAGTTCACCAGTAATATGTAGTCTCTTTCCCTTCAGCAAAAACACTTTCTAGAACATTGACAAGCCTTCCTACTCCCATGGGCTAAAACATCCCCTGTTTTTTCCTCACCTTTTTCCATTTTCATTCCATTTTCCTGTCTTCCTCATTCTCTTTGTTCACATTTCTTTCTTTCTCTAATCAAAAATGTACAATTCGAAAAATAACTCAACACCTCCAGCTGCGCCTGTATACTGACTTGGCTTGACAGCTTAAATTGACACTCTTTCAGCTCTGTCTTTGGTGTGCTGGAACCCCTTTCACCGTGGAGATGGCTACAAAAACACAAATACTGAGGAGGGGGAGAGAACAAGAGGGAGAAAAAAATAAAAAGCTCTCCGCTAATTTCGAAAATTAGTAAAGCAAAGGTGCAGCTATGGCGTTGTCGCTCAAACAAAGTGCCACCCGCTTTTCCCTTAATTTTTTTGGATGCTAGGGAGTTCAAGTCTCTTCTGAGTGTGTGCAGGAGAGCTACTGTTATGTCTGGCTGTGGTGGCAGCTTCGCTAGGGCTGCACCCCCTCATGGGGAATGGCTTCGTATTCACAGAAGCATCATGGATGACACACAGAAACAGGGCACTTCTCTACCAGCTGCAGCCCAGCCCTTCACCGGTTGCCCTGACCGCCTGCCTGCCTCTCTACCTGCCTGCCTGCCGGGTAGGATATGACCGGGTAGGATATGACCGGGTAGGTGTCTATATGATCAGGACCTATAAGTAAAATAAGTCGTTATCTGCAGGAAGTAAAAAACCTTAAAAGATGAGCTAACTGGTACACAGTCGTTACCACCAGAGAGTGGCCAACAGAAAATTGTGTTCTCAAATGACGTTTCAAAATTGCCTAGCGTTTTGCAAACAAAGTTCATGGTGTAATTTGGTTGGCTGTTGACGGTGTGATGAAAGATAAATAAATAATGTTTGAATGGAACCTAATGAGTGTGGTGATTGGTTGGTGGTGGTGTTTAGTAGTCGTAATGTTGTCCTGAACCGCCGATGGTTTTGGAGAGAGAAGTCTGCTTGGAAGTCACACTCTTCTGGAGGTAAGGTGTCTTCTTCTAACGTCCGCCCCGGCCCGCCGTGCCACCACCCGGCTACGTGGATTCGTTCTGGCTCACCGTCTTGCCTCCGTTGAGCACGGCCGAGGCGCTCCGGGACTTGGTGGGCGTGCCGCTGCCAGAGCGCGAGAACTCTGTCAGGTCGTGGAGGGAGGGTTCCCTGTACATGGCCACTGTGGGACAGACAGACAGACGGGAGAATGGTCAGACACATTACTGCTAGTGTAGATGGAGCGGAGCTGAGCACTAGAATAGAATACAAAAGAATACACTAGAATAGAATTGTATTGTCCATCTGGAGATGCACGTTTTCCTCTTTCGTTGGACCAAGTTCTATTCTATTCTATTTTCTTATATTGCTCAACTCCCTCTGATCCTGTCACTGTAGCTCATAACAGAATGTACACCCCTGCCATATGCAAAAAAAAATCAGGACAAGGTATTTTTGGAGGGCAGAAAGTACTTATAGACACTGCCTTACATGAGTTATTCAGGAGCTTGTTAAAGTGAAAGCAGCGACGTCTGCATCTCTGAAACTTTTCAGAAGAAACACCAGTCACGTTAGAGGTTCTGATCTCTTTAGTCTTTAGAAGCCACTCCTAAAACGGCCAGGGTGTTTTGATGTGTGGTCCTCCTGGGCCTTGGACCCAAGCGGACCCAAGCGGCAAACCTAACTCTCCAAAGACATTGCCTTGCTTTTCTGGTGATAACAGCAGGCTACACACAAAGCATCACTGTGCAAACAAGTCAATCAATAGTGGACTTCAGTGGGAAGCTGTGTGGGATCGATACTGGGCTTATTATCCACGGCATTAAGCAACTATAATTCTGGAAGGATGACCTGGAGGTCAGGGTCCATCTCCATATACGCTTATCCTCTCCTCCAATCAACCCTCCATCTCTCTCTCTCTACTGGATCTCTCCCTGTTTGACCTAGCACCTTAACACACACGGATGGATAAAATTAAAGGACGTGGGCTGAGACTCGTGGACTGGAACCAGAGCGAAGAGGAGAGGGGGAGCGAGGAGCGGCTGGTGGAGACGGTTGCAATGCAGAGACGGCTCCTTAATTGGTCGGCTGGTATTGCTGCTGCCTCTGGATCTTTATGGGCTGCTGAAACAAATGCTTTTTTCTCTCTCGCTCCCCCTCTTCTCTCTCTCTGCATCCCCTATCTAAGCACTAGATCTGGCGTTTGGGTTCTGAGAGAAATTAATAAAAGGATTGTGCCTTTTTGGCATGATTTGTAGAAATGTTTAACATTTTCTGGAGATGAAAGTGAGCACCCCTATTTCCTTTATTATGATAACATTATTTTGCCATTTGTGGTTTCTCGACATGAGCAGAGACGTGGATTTTGAATGAGCTACTGGTCGATTGGTCGGTGGATGAGAGCAGACCAGCCAACCTGGGAGTGAAAGCGTCATCATCATCACAGCTGCCTGTTTGCTGTGCCTTTCTGCTCTTGTGAAAAAGGGGTTGAAAGGGACCCAGTGCATCCCTCTCCAATGCCCTCCTACCCTCATTAAGGGACTACAACTTCTTGTAATCTTTTAACCATTATTTTCAGAACATACATAAATGGGATAGCAATGTATTTGTGCCACTCTCTCTTTAGTCTGTAAATTGTAACCACGAAAGAAGCTTGGAACTGACAGATCCAAATGACAGAACGACTGAACGTCTGATCAGATTTTTTAAAATACATTGCTAGCCGCTTGGTGCTCATCTCTCGTTGGTTGAGTAATTTGCGTCGCTTTCTTTGAGGAGGTATTTTCATCTGAAAGCTCATCCTTTCATCTTGTGGAAGTGGAGTACAGACGCTTTCTCGCTCTTTTTTCTCGTTCAGGTAAGCCTGTGTCTTGATCTAGATGAAAGCGCTGTGGCCTTTTTAACATGAACAGATCCATCTATCCAGCACCCAATCATACCCCCTCTTTCCCTCTCCTCCCATGAGGCACCTGGCCTGGTTGGGTGGAGGTAGGTCGCTCCTTTTTGTCATGAAATTGGCGTTAAAAAGCTTAGCTGTCACTATTCAAAACAGGCAGAACGTTATAATTCTCGCAGCTTTTCACCATGGACACTGCCTCTGCCTTTTCCACTGTCTGGCTCCAGTGAAGTATGAATCGCTTTTGGGAAGTGCTCAATAGCCCTGTCCACACACCATCGTCTCCGAGCAGAAAACCCATCAGCAGGGGAGCTGAGAGCAGCCTTTCTCCAGGCCATAGGGAGAGACTACCCACATTGAGGGAAGGAAAGAGAGGGAGAACAGGTAAAGGGAACAGGGACATTTAATCAAAGAGAAGCCTTGTGTTTTTTTGGGGGAAAGTCTCCTGTTTATACAAATTACCGCTGCCAAAGCTCAGTGCTCCAGGCCATAGTGAATCACCAATAAACTTTCAATTGCAATGTAATGGCCTTGGGAGAATAATCATGAAACTTAAAAAAGTTTCCTAAGAAAAATGTCCCTTATTTTTCTCCATTGTCTCCAATATAGAGCTGAGCACCGTATAGGAAGAAAGATGGACAGACTCACCTTTCAAAGGCTTGGGGAGGAAGTGGCCTGCTGGCTTGTTCTTCTTCACATGGTTTCCCTTCATTATCTCCCCCTCTTTATTCAGACCGAGGTACCAGCCCCTACCAGACTGCTGCTGTCTGTAGATCATGGAGGAGTAGGTCACGTAGTAGTTCTCAAACACTGACTCTTTGAACTTACACTCCGGGGTGAAGTGTTCCTGAGGAGAGAGCGAGAAAGAGAGAGGAGAAGACAGGATGAGCCTTGGCTGAAGGAGGAGGGCGGACACTGATGAGGGAGGTTTTAAGAGTCCTTCTCATCTCTTGCTTTTTAGCAAATGAGAGGCACTGAGATATGAAGTATAATTTCTTAAGAACAGGAGGGGAAGGCACGACTCAAACACAAACACTTGCTCAGCGTACACACACTTACACACACTCAAGGGTTGAACGATCCTTATAAAGCATCTGATTCAAGACATACACCTCTCAATGCTTACCAAATTACCACAGTATTTTCAAAAGCTATTATAATCATCATTGTAAATAATTAATAGCTTTAAGCCATAGATACAAAGTACCATTTATTAAACATAAGATTAAATATTAATTATAATTTTACTATGCAGTTTTAATAATATATGGGCCAATTAATAATTACATTTGTTGGAGGATGTTCCCTCTGCAGAGACTTTGTAATAGAAGATATGATTACCATTTATTAGTCAATCTTTCACCAGACTATTGCCCTCTCCTAGCAGCGGGCATCAACAGGTTCAGATGGTCTGTGTGTGTGTGTGTTTTACAGAGGTTATGTAATGTCCAGGCGGAGGCACCCCTGTCTCTCATCCACTAATGAATTGGCTGTTCTAAGGTGCACAGAACAAAATCTACATGGGGCTCCTGGGACCCTTTTGTCCTGTAGTCTCTCTCTCTCTCTCCTCTAGTCTACACTCTGCCATCTCATGCTCTCTTTTTCTCTCGCCTCTCCATATTTTGTTGTCTCTGATTTAGTCATTACCTCCACCACCTATGTCATAAAACACGAAGCTGTTGTTCTTTCATGCAATTCTCCCCAGGACACTCTGATGTGGCATTGTCTGCAGGTGTGTGTGTGTGTGTTTGCATTTGTGCGTGCCAGCGTGTGTGTGTATACATGCATGCGTGTGTGTGTGTGTATATATGCATGTGTGTATGTGTATATATGTGTGTGTGTATGTGTGTGTGTGTGTGTGTGTGTGTGTGTATATATGCATGTGTGTATGTGTATATATGTGTGTGTGTATGTGTGTGTGTGTGTGTGTGTGTATGTATATATGCATGTGTGTATGTGTATATATGTGTGTGTGTATGTGTGTGTGTGTGTGTGTGTGTGTGTGTGTGTGTATATATGCATGTGTGTGTGTGTCCTCACAAACACGTGTGCCTGTGTGTATTGCACCCCATTTTGCGATGTCGTCTCTATTGTAGTTTTCTATAATATAGGGAGATGGAGTTATCTGTTGAGACGACAGCTGCTATACTACTGTACTAAAGCACTGTTCTTCCTGCTCTCTCTGTTGTCTCCTAATTAGCTTCCAACTGCTTTCTGCCTGGGAACCATCTATGCATTCAGTCTACAGAGGAAGAAACCCCAATAAGCTAAACCAGGGGTATTCAAATCTGAGCCTTGGTTGGAGGTTATGCTGGTTTCTCACTCTTCTTGTTTAATCAGGAACTAATTTAGACCTGGGACAACTGTCACAGGTGTGATAATGAGCCAACATTGCTTATCATGCGCGCTTCTGCCTAATTGAATGATTGATCCTGTAATTTAATTGGCTGACTGTTTCTTTAAATATGATCTCGTTGTTGTTTGAGGGGGAAGGTGCAGGTAAGAGGGACGTTTCCATGAGGCTGGTTGTTAGTGGTTGACTGACTGACTAAGTTGAGAGAATACATTTGATTTGAAGTTGAATGAATGTTTAGGTAGTGCTTCCCTTGACCCTGCACCAGAACCTGTTATGTGTGTATATTTAATGTTGGTCTCTCCTGTGTGATCCTTCTCCCTTGACTAGGCTTAACACAGAAGTCTGAGGTTTTGATTAATGCTGGAGAAGGAGAAAATAAAACGTGTAACCTGTTGACTTCTTTATTTTGCCACTTTAAGAACCTGTATGTTGAGCAGAGCTCCCATGATCTTGTTTAATTCAACCTGGGGTGGCATAGGATCAGCTACCCTTAGGGCTCTATTCAATCCGCATCATGGAAGTTCAGCATTACAGCGTGATGATTGAAATGTAAAGGCAATGTTCCTGCTTTAGCGGAGACTGCATTCATGGTAAACCCTGCATGTTATCTCAATGGGAAGTAACCTTTGCTATTCTATCGCAGAATCTAATCTTCACAGATTGAATAGAGCCCCTAATTTCTCTACCGCCTCGCACAACAGGCATGTGGACTCTGGTCAATCAATGACATTGATCAATCAAGTAATCACCAGGGAGAAAGGAAAACCTGAAAAAAAGATGTTACTACCCTGGGTTAAACTATAATGGCAGTCCTATGGCAACTTGGCAAGCGCTTTAGAAAGGAGAAAATTGGCATGTTTTTCAAATTGGGACAAGCTCGTATTGCTCAGAGTTGTATCACAGTGGATGTCAGTCACAAGATGGATGACGGGTCCTGGCAGGACCACAGATCTGTTGTGTGATCATGACAAACTATGCGTCACTGTCAGTCACCCAGTCATCAATAATACCATCAGGCTTTCCCAACACAATATTACTCTCCGGAGAGTTCCCATTCAACATAATTCATCCTCAAAAAGAGACGAGGGAGTGCAACACATAGATTGAATGCACATTTGCGTGTTTGTGTAGTCATACATTCACTCCCACTCTGGGCTAGAGTCTCTACACATGTCCACTCCACTTACTGTTTAAGAAGCCCTAGTGATCAAAATCAGTTGTTTTTGAAGAAGAAATTCATTAAATGAATCATCCAGGAGAGTATTGATTCATAAGAAGGTCAGTGTATAAGGCTCTACTCTGAACCAATGGCCCCAATGCAGTGCGAGTGGCCCCTACAGTCCCTAATCTCCCATCCAGAATCAAACCACCCAGACATAGTGAGTCCGTCCCAGGCACAAAGAATCAGCCCTGCTACCTGGAGGGGGTGGGGTTGGGTTCACATATAGTCCTGTTTAAAATAACCGATCTCAGTCCTCTTTAAAGTGAACCGTGGTAACAAAAAAAAAAAAAGGAGAAGCAAAATAACTAAGTTCTCTTTGTCTTCACCTTGCCTTTGAATGAGGACTCAACTCTTTTGCCAGTTCACTTCACCTATTTTGTGGTCTGAGTCCTCTTTGCATTCACATTGCTATGTTTAGAAAAGAACCAAGATCTTTTTCCAACATTCAGCATTGAGCTAGCATTGATTTCCTGGTTAGTGCTATCCGAAATCCTTGGGACATCCCTACCCTAAATCCTAACCATAACCTTAACCCCTACCCTTACCCTAACCTAAACTTAACCATTTTAAATGTCAACTTCAATGGGGTAATGTCAGAGTTGGGACATCACAAGGATCCCAGATAGCAAGGACCTTGATTTTGTACCCTATGTTGTGACTCTCACCAAATATGTTGTCTACTCACACTATTCAAAATCCACAATCAAATAAACAGCTTATGAAGCTCTCTTAGCCTATACATCAACATATTACAAACAAATAATCTGAACATCGTGTCAGTACAAAACTCCACACATATTTTGGAATTTCTGTGCATCCTTGACAATCTCTAATCAATATCCAAAAACAGCACACGTTTTTTCCGCGAACCTGCACATCATCATCTTCTCTGTCCAATGTGAAGGGGTTATGGCAGGGGAAACGGTGTTGCAGTAGTCTACTGTGTGGTGCAGGAATAATGACAAGTGAACCTGGGGAGCTTTGTGTTCACATTGCCCTAAAAAAGGGAACCGGACCAGGGAATTCAAGCGAACCGAACTCAGACCACCTCTTAAGATGGTCTCAGTTCGGTTCGCTTCGGGGGATCTTTTGAGGGGTCTAAGTTCCTTTGGAGTGTTCACACTCCACAAAAAATTAAGGGAACCGCATTGAGTTCACAAAAATTGTCTGAAAGGGACCAAGTGTGAAAACACCCTCAGTGTAGATAGGCATTCTCATCTAATCTCTCATCCTCCCTGGTCCCTGACGCTCCCAGAGACAGCCCGGGCCCAGACCGTGGTGACAGGACACTGCTGTTGTCAGACGGTGCCAGTGACATGGCACCTCCACAGGGACTTCCTGTCAGCTCAAACCGGCACACTGCTAAGCCACCATGACACCGGAGGGGAACACTAGAAGGGCTAAGGGCCCTATTCAGACTTAGGAAATGTACGCCTTTCCTACGTACTGCTCAGTAGTTGGTATTCAGACTCAGTGGCGTGTATTCATGGATGCCAAGGGAAGCCAGGCTTCCCAAAACATTTACAAAAAATAAAATACAATAATACATATAAAATAACTTATCTTTCATCTCTGTTAAATTATTTTCCTTCAATTCGCAAGAGGCTGAATGTATCTCACCGGAGAAAGCATCTGAGCGAGCAAAACAATGCCCCTCTGTCTCTGTATGTGTAGGCCATCTATCTGATGCTGTCTGGTCAAAAAGAGTATGACATTGTTACAGCCCGTAGCATTGAATGCAAGGGAAGCCAGCGAGCATTTGGTATAAAATAATAGCCAATCAGCTACAGATGTTCTCGTGGTGTTTCAGTACAGTTATCTAAAGCCATCCCTTTAAATTTGGTGTACCTTTTCATTTGAATTTGAATTTTCTCGACACTCAATAAAAGAACGGTTCAGAATATTAGGGATCAATTAAAGAAAGCCATGTTAATATACGCATATTCGTCAAATTTTCAGCACCAATTTGGTAGATTAAAAAATTATCTGATCTTGTATATTATTTAGGGTTATCGAAGTATTCATGAATAAAAAAAAAACTTGAAATATTGGAAGGTGAGAATAGTTTACAATAGGGGTTGAACAATAGTCCTATAAATCTACCCCAATAATCCTCACTAATCATGGAACTGTGATGACAACGGACCAGTTGTGAACTGTGCACCAGGCTCCAGGTTTAAACTGCTACTGTACATATGGTCTGCGTTCCATAATGATTCAAATACGCTACATGTCCCAAACTATTGCACAACTTGTAATACGTTAGCCTAATATGATCCACTATTGCTAGCGATCCTCAGGAACAACCACACGAACGTGACTGAGGTAAGAAAGTTAAACTAACGATGTAATGGAATGATGCAAAATGTAAGGAAACTAACACTAAAGTGACAGTTCTAAATGTATGTGGGTATTACTGACGGTGGCCACTGATAGTGGCTAATATTTAACATGATAGAAATGGTAAAACAATTAAATACAGTGAAATGTCTGGGCATATAATTAAAACATTCTAGAAATCATAAATCAACTCGGTAGCTTTGGCGCTATCCTGTCATTTGCGCATGTCTACAGAAGCCTATAGCTTGAGTCTCCAAATTACATCCCTGCAGGTTATAAGGCCAGCATTTCCTAAACTTCACAGTGGAAAAGGTGATATGTTGATATGCTTCAGTTTACTGTCATATTACTGGTTTCACATTTGTCTCCAGTGATCATAAGGTAAAATATATCTAAAACAATTGTCATTTATATTTACAATCCCCTTATCCAAACGGCTTACTCAATTACCTAGGTTTGGCACTATACTGTCATTTGCAACTCAATATTAGGAAGGTGTTCCTAAGGTTTGGTACATTCGGTGTATGTCGATAACTAGTCCTAAAATTTCAGAAGGATCTTTTTTTATTTTATATTTTTTAATCATGACGTTTTTGACCCCTTGGCGTCAAAATGGCCCCCTTGCTGGTGCTTTTATGGTTAAAGTGTCCTAATTCTATATGTTGAGAGAATGCAGGCTGCTAAATCTCTATTGTCGTTAACCTGGTCATCAAAAGTCTGCTCTAACAAGATCCCAAGGAAATCAATCCGTTAGGGGAGATACCATGTCTGCTGCAGTCAGTTCTGCCTTTGATTACACACTGAGCCCTAGAGAGACACAGACAGTGCAAACACCTTGGGATCAGTCTGTCATCAAAGGCAGAACTGACTGCAGCAGACATGGTCTCTGCAGTCCGAACTAAATGACAGGTGAAGAAGTCTTTGGCTGTTCTGACTTCTGAGATGCAGGGTGCATAGTGTAACTGAGATTCTTTCCCTCTGCAAGTCCTCAACCATCCTCCCAGAAAATTCTCTTCACAGTTTAAAAAGATTAACCAGAGATTGAGTTTTCCACTTATGTAACTGTTCCTCTAGCGCGTGACCATGGCTAACGCTTCGGTTTGAAGGTCAGATAAAACCAATTAAACCCTTGTACTCAAATGCAAATCTGCTTTCGGAGAGAGGGATCGGATTAAACTTGTTTGAGTTCTATCTGGTGAAAGGTAATTCATTATAATTACATTAACAACATCAACAAAAACAGTGCAGGGGAGGCTGCAAATGAGGAGGATGCTGAAATTGACTGTTATTTTCCCCAAATACTAAACTGGTTTGAATGTTTAAATGCAACAAATTTAAAACCTGGGACAACAACATCCTGAAAACAAGTGTCAGCAGCCTATAGAGCCATTAATGGTGATCTTTCTCCTAATGCTGCATGCTTTATTTCCCTGTGCTTTGGCCATGCATCAACCTGCCTCTCTCTGGCCACCATGCCCAGGCATACGTCTAGCTGGAGGCAGAGAGCAGTTAGTTAAAAGGTAGTAAGTTAACACAATACATCTGCTTTTGCTCTCTATTTTTCTGTATTTTTCCCTCTCTCCCTCATTGCTCTTCAACCCTTTCTCTCCCCATTACCCATTACTTACTTCCCCAATCTCTCTTCCCGCTCTCCTGCCCTTGCTCCCACGTCTCCCTCTCTCTGTGATCACCATGGCGAGCAAACAAGCGTATCTAGCATGGAGAGGTGAGGCAGTATTAATCACTGTGCCGTGCTCTAACAGCTTGATGGGAAAACGATGGGCTGCTCAGCTTTTGAGCCAGGAGTCCTGTTCTACCTCCATTAATTAGCTTATGTGGATTTGGCTCGCTGCAGTTGCCCTGGAGTGGAGTGAAAGTCTATGGATGACAGGCGCATACAGATAGACACAGACACATTGAGAGCCAAGATGGAAGGGATTGCCACCTTGCCTTATTGAACTAGATTGGATCTATGGAGGACAGAGACATTCAGATAGACACAGACACTTTTAGAGCCAAGATGGAAGGGATTGCCAGCAACCCCTGCTCTATTCTAAGGAAGAAAGAAGAAACTGACACAAGGAGGAGCCAAGATGGAGGGAAACCCTAGTCCTATTCTATTGGAGTCTCTATGATTTACAGAGGCAGCCAGATCAACTTGACTAGGCTCCAGCGGCTGCATGAGTTTCTTCCTCAGTCAATAGTAATGGCTAGTGTTCAGTGAAACCCACGGTGCAGTGAAAAAAGGCCCACACCACTTTAATCACCAATGTCCAGAGCTAGACGGAGCGAAACACATCTCTGCAAATTGGAGCGAGGGAACATTATTTTAGAGAGAGAAAAAACAAGAGAGGAGAGAAAAAGCTATCTGCATGGAAATGATCTGCCCTCCTCTTCTCCTCCTCCTCTCCTCCCCAAGCCTTGCTGTCGATGACTGGTGGTTTGGGTAAATGGACTTTAAATGATCCCATTAGAATACATGGCTTTCCTTGGAGCACGGGACAATGCAGAGAGGGACAGCAGTGAGCTGATGAGTCCCCTGTCGAAATGCTGCACAGCTGGAAGGCTTCACACACATCAAGGGGCTGAGTGCAGAGAGATATGCTTCTAGGACAGGCAGCTATTATTACAGTGTCCTGGACTGTGCCGACAGTAACAACATCATTCTGTAACGGCCTACAGTATTAAAGCCATATCACATGGAAAATCAATAAGGCTAAATGTGACCAATGAGATTAAAGATAAAAGAGAGTCATTTGTTTTGTAGTGTGTTGTGCTGCCATGGGTGGAAATCTTAGATACATGTCAAAGCTCTGATTAAAAGGGAGTGTGAGATAGAGAAACACACACACACATCCTTACTGTGTACCCCTCTCACCCCCACCTCCTCCTTTCACCGTACCTATGGGGGGCTTGTGTACTGCAGTCAGTGAGTCACATTGCTGGGAGCTTTATGATGCATATCTTATTTGGTTTTATTGTGACTGCAACATGGGGAAACCCCACAGTCTCACCCCGCTCCTCTCCTCCCTGTCCCCATCCCCATCCCTGCCTCACTGTACCTCCTCTCCCCCATAGGGTATCCCCTGCCTCGGCGGTGACTGAGTGTGTGTGTCTAAACGTGTTAGACAGAGAGTGAAAAAGGGAGGTGTGTAAGGGAGTACGTATGGGTGTAGTAAGAGACGGTTGTTGTAATGGTGGATTATTGTGAGAGTGTGTGTGTTTGTGTGAGAGATAAATGGGTAGCTCACCCCCTCACTCTAGAAGTGTGTGTACTCCTATCTTTCCCCATATATCTCTCCACCTCATCATTTTTTCAGGCACACTCTCGGCCTCCTTTAATCGTATCTATCACTCTCTCTCCCCTGCACTCTCTCCGTTCCTCCATCCCTCCATTTTAAAGGGGGCTGACATATCCCATTCCTTTAAGAGGTGTCCTTTATGCTCACTGATTCACTATATATCTCTCCATGTACAATATTTCATAGTGTCTTTCACCATTAACCCTGCCTCTGCTTACATTCACACTTTGGCATTTTAGTCATTTAGCAGACGCTGTTATCCAGAGCAATTAGGGTTAAGTGCCTTACTCAAGGGCGCATTGAAAGACTTTTCACCTAGTTGGCTCGGGGATTCGAACCAGCGACCTTTCGGTTACTGGCACAACGCTCTTAACCGCTAGGCTACTTGCCGCACACACATTAACACACATACTCCTCTCTATCAGGCATCACAGGCAGTTCTTTAGAACCTGGAGGGAGGGGGTCAGATTTACAGCAGTGGAGGGATATCCCAGTACAGGTTAGCAATAGCGCCTTAGCGCTTTATGACCCAATAGCTTCAGCAAGGGGGGAGACATTTACAGGCTGACGCAAGCACTGAGTGTGACATACTGCAAGAGGTTTCCCCATCTGTAATATCAACACACACACACACACACACACACACACACACACACACACACACACACACACAGGCATAAAACATGAGCACTACAATACAATACTATAGCCCTATGAATTTTATAGAGGGTAATGCATATTCAATTCCTTGCTGTAGCCGTGCCAAGAAAGAAAACACAATCAATTACCATTTACTCTGAAATTGCGATCAAATGAATGCACAGTAGTAATTAAAACCCAATAATGTTCCCCCGAGGCGAGGCAGTGGAAGGAGAAATAAAGGCATAATGGATCTGATCTTCCCTGTAAGAATATTGGCGCCATTCTTCACGCCCGAGCACAAATCGATGCTGCCAGTCCTGTGTCTGAGCCCAGTGCCCATATCCTACTAACTGAAATGACACCAATAGAATCAAGGCTGAGCCTTGTGCTGGTGTCTTTACAGCAGTGTCAAAGCCTGGGAGACTCACAAAGATAATGGCGCCGCCGCTGCTCACTATCCACTCTCCCAAACAAATCTGTCTAAATGCCTTCCCTTTTCAATGGCCTCAGTAATTTAGTCTTTAGTCACTGAGTGGCAGTGGAATAAGAAGCACTTTTCTCTCTATCCCCAGATAAAAAGAACATTTACATTTTGTTAATTTGTTCGGAATAGATTTGGAGGCTCTAAGCTGGTGGAAAACACACACTCATGCAGGCACAAAACACACTGTGGCTGGTTAATGACCCACAAGAGGATCCCTGTGTCACGCCCTGACTCAGGGGACGCTTATATGTTGAGTCAGGGTGTGTATATTCCTTGTTGTGCTTTGTCTATGTTTAGGATCTAGTATGTCTAGTTCTATGTTGGCCGGTGTGGTTCCCAATCAGAGGCAGCTGTCGCTCGTTGTCTCTGATTGGGGCCCATACTTAAGCAGCCTATTGGCACTGTCTAGTTGTGGGATCTTGTTCCTTGTAAGGTATGTTGTGTGTGCTACCTTGGGCACTCGTTTCGTTTATTGTTTTGTCGAGTGTTTATTGGTTTAATAAACATGTACGTATATCACGCTGCGCCTTGGTCTGTCCCGTCATTAAACGAACGTGACACCCTGCGATAGGGACGGCTATTTTGAAGAGTTATTGTGCTTATGGGGGGGAAAACGGGTGCATATCTCATGACCTCTTACCACCATGCAAACACACACATACTCAAACATACACACACAGGCATGGATACCCACAGGGAGAGAAGAAGAAGAAGAAGAAGAAGAAGAAGAAGAAGAAGAAGAAGAAGAAGAAGAAGAAGAAGAAGAAGAACATTTAAACCAGTAGAACTTCACACCTTCATTCTTTCATTTTTGTCAGTGTAATCTAATTATTTTCAGACACTGTTACACCTTTTGTCAGTGTAACCAAATTATTTTCAGACACTGTTACACAACCTCTGTGTATTATGTAAGATCTGCAAAATTCGAACATATGCTAATTCTGAAACCCAAACTCCAATGTTTCCATTCCTTTTATATGTTAGTCCCCATATCCACTAGTCTCCCCCACCCCCCACCCCCAGACTCAGACTAGAGCCCTAGTGACGTACTCTACTCCCAGTGACCCACAGCTAAATTAATAACCAAACTTCAAAGGCACCTCTGGAAAAACACCACAGACACTATTTAGACTAGTTAGTCGTTTTAAAGAACATTGATGTCAAAATGTACACTCCAATGGTCACCATTTGTCACAGGGACACAATATTAAGGAATTCAAGGAAATGCACAGTAATACGGCTAATTTTCATACAGAATATCGACAGACATTTACCACATCTTGGTGACAATGGTATGTATGGGGATAGTTTCCCTTCGACAACATGAAAAGCCTGTTTTCCCATATATCTGTATTTTTCAGCAACGGGGAGTCAAGACGGTTGTGACAAACTGTGAGGAGCTGAATATTACATACGAGGCAGGATGAAAAACAACTAGAAAGGGGCAGAGAGGAGAGTAGAGAGGACGGAGAAAAATACATGTTTAATTGATTCCCTTTCTTCCCACACATTGTGACTCTTCTGGATGAATACATTTTCACTGGTGCATTCTGCGTCACCCACACATGTACTGAACACTCTTCCTCTCACTCCTTCCTTTCACACATTCTCTCTCTCTCACGTGGACAGAAGAACATGGACACACAAACACCCACAACCCCAGTAGATGATTATGTCAAATATCATAATGAGTTTGCAATGATATGTACATGTATTAGGCATATATGTAATATAAATAAAAATTGCATAGGTGCTTCAACAAAGCACTGAGTAAAGTGTCTGAATACTTATGTAAATGTGATTTTTCAGTCATTTATTTGTAATAAATTAGCCAAAAATTCTAAAAACCTGTTTTTGCATTGTCATTATTGGGTATTGTGTGTACATTGATGAGGGAAAAAACTATTGAATCCATTTTAAGATAAGGCTGTAACGTAACAAAATGTGGAAAAGATCAAGGGGTCTGCATACTTTCTGAATGCACTGTAGAAGGTATTCAAACACACTTTCACGAACTGACACTTTACACTTTACACACTCACAACCACTACCTACACAATGGTACTCAGAGGAAGGAACACCACAGCAGCAGCCTCTGTCTCTCTGGCTAGCCTACGTCATCACCTGCATCTCCACCATTGATTGGGAATCTCCCTGGGCAGACATTGACTTAAACCCCCCTCCTGTGAAGAGGCAGCAGTTTACCATAGCAACACTGAGCAGTCAGCCACACAGACATACCGAGAAGTGGTTATCAGACACCCTACTGAATAACGAATCAATTCAATCCACTCACTAATTCAGCTCAAATGGAAAACCTTGCCTCCTCCCTGAACCACAACTATCATCCCATTTACAAAGCTGAACATTATGTTGCTGCCGGAGGGTTGCACAATCTTAGTCTGGAGGTGGCTGTATAAGTGTGTAGGGGGAATTCAAGACTATAAGCACCAGCAGTGTGCTAAATAAAGGTTACATAAAATACAGTAGGCTCTACTTAGTTATCATGGTAAGTAATTACTGCTTTTAACATTGCTACAAGTTGGGATCAAAGATAAACACGCATATGAATACAACCTCAAAAAATCATCAAACAAATGAGAGCAAATTAACCTAAACTATTTTCATGTGGTTATGAGTGAGAGGGAGCAGGGGGCAGGGGGCAGAGGGCAGACCCCCCCCCCCCCCCCCCCCCACACACACACACACACACCCCACACCCCTCCCTCCTCCACCGTCTTCTCTCTATCTCTCTCTCTGATACAGTATTCAGACCATTCACTTTTTCCACATTTTGTTGATTAAATACATGTTGTTCCTCATCAATCTACACACAATACCCAATAATGACAGAGCAAAAACAGGTTTTTAGAAATGTTTGCAAATGTATTACAAATAAAATTAAGGTCAGGTGCATCCTGTTTCCATTGATCATCTTACAAAAAAATTTTTTTTTCTTTTTTTTGTTGTTGGGGTAGATCAGCTTAATATTGCAGATAGATTGTAACTTCCATCAATGTAATTGTCTGCATCACTTCCAATCCCCCATGTTTTTTATATATATACTCCCCTTTATTACTTTTCAACCCGCCATCCTTTCCCTACTTGGGGTAAATTAGTGAACAACAATGCTTAGGCCTCTACTTCCAGCTTATACTTACTATCTACATTTTATGGACACAGTCAATTTTACAATAATTCTATTTTATTTGTTTTTGCTCCTGAACTTCTTCTACTCTCAACCTCTCCGATCATTTTCATGATGTCCATCCGGTTTGCTTCTATTTGCCATATCTTTCTAACTGTGCTCTTTCCCAAAAGCTCCCAACATACAACCTATTTACTTATTATGTACACAGTATGCTTACATTATTAGTTATCTTGTTATTATTTGTTGTTATTTGTTATTAGTCCCATCCTTCAACTCCATTCAACACCTCCCATCTCTTCACACCATCCATATAGGATTTATATTTGCCATATATATTTCAACTGTACTGTGATGTTTTACAAAAGTTCTGAACCTTTCTATTCTCATTGCTTCTACAGATTGTGAATTATTATATATTTTTTTTGCTAAAAGTATTATTATATTATTGATCGATTGACTATGACTTTTCAGATCACCCAGTAATGCTATCTGCAAGGTTAGCTCCAAGTAAATATTGCAATCCTTTAGCCATTCCTGGACCTGTGTCCAAAAACAAGCTACAAATGGACAGAACCAAAACAAATGATCTAATGATTCTGTCTCTTCACATCAAAATCTGCAGAGCTGGGAAGATTGTATCCCCCATATAAATAACATTCTATTGGTAGCAAGAATTGTATATAATTATTTAAATTGAAAGATTCTAATTTTTGAATCCGGTGTCGTTTTGCGTGTCAGTTCATAAACACTATGCCATGGGAGTTGATCAAGAACCAGCTGGTCACTCTGACAGAGCTCCAGAGTTCCTCTGTGGAGATGGGAGAACCTTCCAGAAGGACAACCATCTCTGTAGCACTCCACCAATCAGGCCTTATGGTAGAGTGGCCAGACGGAAGCCACTCCTCAGTAAAAGGCACATGACAGCCCTTTGGACTTTGCCAAAAGACACCTAAAGACTCTCAGACCATGAGAAACAAGATTCTCTGGTCTGATAAAACCAAGATTGAACTCTTTGGTCTGAATGCCAAGCGTCACGTCTGGAGGAAACCAGGCACCACTCATCACCTGGCCAATACCATCCCTACGGTGAAGCATGGTGGTGGCAGCATCCTGCTGTGGGGATGTTTTTCAGCGGCAGGTACTGGGAGACTAGTCAGGATCGAAGGAAAGATGAACAGAGGAAAGCGCAGAGAGATCCTTGATGAAAACCTGCTCCAGAGCGCTCGGGACCTCAGACTGGGGGCGAAGGTTCACCTTCGAACAGGACAACGACCCTAAGCACACAGCCAAGACAACGCAGGAGTGACTTCGGGACAAGTCTCTGAATGTCCTTGAGTGGCCCAGCCAGAGCCCGGACATGAACCTGATCAAACATCTCTAGAGAGACCTGAAAATAGCTGTGCATTGACCCTCCCCATCCAACCTTACAGAGCTTGAGAGGATCTTCAGAGAAGAATGGGAGAAACTCCCCAAATATAGCTGTGCCAAGCTTGTAGCCTCATAACCAAGAACACTTGAGGCTGTAATTGCTTATGTAAATGTAATATTTCAGTTTATTTGTTTTGCCAAAATTTCTAAAAACATGTTTTTGCGTTGACATTATCGGATATTGTGTGTAGATTGATGAGGGAAAAAAACAATTTAATCAATTTTAGAACAACCATAATACAAAGACACAGACAGTCACCTAAGGGGAGCACTTTAGCTTATTTTATGAATCACCACCACAGGTGAGTTAAATATAGCATCTAGTAAATAGAGTATTTCTGAGATCTCTTTTATATCTACTATGCAGGCTTCTAGTATGATAGCCTGGGAACCCTACGGTACACACACACTCGCGCATGCGTGGGTACGCACACAGGCAGGCAGACACACACACAGCCTGTGGAGTCCAGGCAGGATCCATCTTTATTACATTACATTATATTAAAGCAGCAGCTAAGCGCATACGTTTTAATTAGAGCCAGTGATGCTCATACAATTAAAGTCACTCAGAGGGAACTGAGCACGGGCAGAGGACTGTTGTTAACTATTGGGGGGGAAAGGAGGAGATGTGTGGGGGGCAGGGGTGTGTTTTATTTGTATTATTTCTCTGTTTTCCCCTCAGGCTTTCTCTGCATTCTCGATCCCGGCAGATATGTTTCTACCCTGTGACAATGGTCATTATAATATACTGTAATTACACACAGGCTTCAAGGTTCATTCTACTGTACTATGGCCCATGACTACTGTCTGATCAGATTTATTCAGACAAGGGACTGAATTCAATCCGATTTAGATTTTTTGTTGACAATGCGGCTTTTAAAGGCAATGTTCCCAGAGATCGCATTCACGGTAAACACTGCATATGTAGGCTGAATTGGACATTACATTTAAAATGCGCATTGCCAACAAGCTGCAATCAGATTGAATTCCTGTGAATTCCTGTGATCAAGATGTGGTTGTCCCACTGGCTATCCTAAATTGAATGCACCAATTTGTAAGTCGCTCTGGATAACAGCGTCTGCTAAATGACTTAAATGTAAATGTAAATGTAATCCCGGCCAAGGGCTGTTTATGGCCAAGAAGCCCTGGACCATGGAGAATGGATACTAAAGTTGTGGAGACTTTTGGAGAGTTTTCATTGGATTATATGGCATTTAACTTTTAAGGGAACATGTTGTTTGCTTTTTTCCAAGCTTGTCGTCTGACCTACAGCCAGCTGGCTCACCAAAAGTCTTCTTTCATTTTTACTCTAAGCTTCTTAACTTGGCCATGATTGCTCTTTTGGGGCTTTAAGTATTTGACTTGCTGTTATGTGAGCATGTATTCATCTCCATCATTCAGGATGGTGGGTGCCTAGACTATTACCATACATACAGTGCATTCGGAAAGTATTCAGAGCTCTTGACTTTTTCTACATTTTCTTACGTTACAGCCTTATTCTAAATTTGATTAAATTATTTTTTTTCGTCATCAATCTACAGACAATACCCCATAATGCACTGTACCTCACACATCCCCCCTGGTGTGACCATGTGGGCTATCTGTCACTCAATGTGTGTGTGTGTATGTGTGTGTGTGTGCATGTGTCTGAGTTTGTGAATGCGTGACTGCTCGTGCACGCTCCCCTCCTCTCAGGGTTCATGGGCATCCTTGTCATTCTCCCCAGTCACGGCCAGTCCGCCACCCTGTGCTATAATGGTGATGGTGACATTTTGCAAGGAAGCAGAGGGAAAGGGATATTTTTGGGGTGCTGGATGGGAACTGAATTATTCATAACTTTGCACATTTAATGAAATATGTGGAGCCTAGCTGCCAGAGCCGGATATTTCAATGGACTCCTGTTTATAAATCCTTCAGCTTTTTAATGACACTGAATTATATCAGATATGCTTACTTTAGTTTCCCAGCCAGCCACAGGCTAAAATTTATGATTTGTCTGGCTAGAAAAAAGTAGATATACTCAACTAGAAAGTGAGGTAACAGTTTGGCAGGTATTATACCTAAATAGAATGGAAGAGTGAAGAAATAACAACTACACAAGGGTGTTTGAATTATACTTATTAAAGATATGATCTAAGAGGATGGGGGGGGAGTGGACATTGGCTCTCTCTCTCTCTCTCTCTCTCTCTCTCTCTCTCTCTCTCTCTCTCCTCCCCCCCCCCCCCCCCCCCCACATACTGCATCTGTTTCTTCCAGCTGTTCATGTCACCATCATAACCCGTACTGCTGCCAGAGCAGCGGCATTTCAGCTCGGTACAGCCGGCCCAGAAGGTCAGACGCAGGCAGGGGGGTGGGGGGCAGAGGGGGGTACAAGGGCATAGGGCAGAACTACCCCAACAAACACACATAAACAAACACACTCTTCTCCTCCACTGCCCTCATCACTACCAGTGTACACACATAATCTGTATGCCTATAAAGTTTTGAGAATGCCACAAGTATTGGTCTTCACAAAGTTTGCTGCTTCAGTGTTTTTAGATATTTTTGTCAGATGTTACTATGGTATACTGAAGTATAATTACAAGCATTCCATAAGTGTCAAAGGCTTTTATTTACAATTACATTAAGTTTATGCAAAGAGTCAATATTTGCAGTGTTGACCCTTCTTTTTCAAGACCTCTGCAATCCGCCCTGGCATGCTGTCAATTAACTTCTGGGCCACATCCTGACTGATGGCAGCCCATTCTTGCATAATCAATGCTTGGAGTTTGTCAGAATTTGTGGGTTTTTGTTTGTCCACCCACCTCTTGAGGATTGACCACAAGTTCTCAATGGGATTAAGGTCTGGGGAGTTTCCTGGCCATGGACCCAAAATGTTGATGTTTTGTTCCCCGAGCCACTTAGTTATCACTTTTGCCTTATGGCAAGGTGCTCCATCATGCTGGAAAAGGCATTGTTCGTCACCAAACTGTTCTTGGATGGTTGGGAGAAGTTGCTCTCGGAGGATGTGTTGGTACCATTATTTATTCATGGCTGTGTTCTTAGGCAAAATTGTCCAGTGAGTCCACTCCCTTGGCTGAGAAGCAACCCCACACATGAATGGTCTCAGGATGCTTTACTGTTGGCATGACACAGGACTGATGACAAGCTTTTTTCCGGATGCCCCAAACAATCGGAAAGGGGATTCATCAGAGAAAATGACTTTACTCCAGTCCTCAGCAGTCCAATCCCTGTACCTTTTGCAGAATATCAGTCTGTCCCTGATGTTTTTCCTGGAGAGAAGTGGCTTCCTCGCTGCCCTTCTTGACACCAGGCCATCCTTCAAAAGTCTTTGCCTCACTGTGCGTGCAGATGCACTCACACCTGCCTGCTGCCATTCCTGAGCAAGCTCTGCACTGGTGGTGCCCCGATCCTGCAGCTGACTCAATTTTAGGAGACGGTCCTGGCGCTTGCTGGACTTTCTTGGGCACCCTGAAGTTTTCTTCACAACAATTGAACCTCTCTCCTTGAAGTTCTTGATGATCCGATAAATGGTTGATTTAGGTGCAATCTTACTAGCAGCAATATCCTTGCCTGTGAAGCCCTTTTTTTGCAAAGCAATGATTATGGCACGTGTTTCCTTGCAGGTAACCATGGTTAACAGAGGAAGAACAATGATTTCAAGCACCACCCTCCTTTTAAAGCTTCCAGTCTGTTATTCTAACTCAATCAGCATGACAGAGTGATCTCCAGCCTTGTCCTCGTCAACACTCTCACCTGTGTTAACGAGAGAATCACTGACATGATGGCAGCTGGTCCTTTTGTGGCAGGGCTGAAATGCAGTGGAAATGTTTTTTGGGATTAAGTTCATTTTCATGGCAAAGAGGGACTTTGCAATTAATTGCAATTCATTTCATTCTGGAGTATATGCAAATTGCCATCATAAAAACTGAGGCAGCAGACTTTGTCAACATTTATATTTGTGTCATTCTCAAAACTTTTGACCACGCCTGTACACACACACTCACATTCTCACACACACATTAGCAGGCATACACACACATCACCCCCCGCCACCACAAATCACGCTGCCAGCCGGGCGCCCTGCTAGCAAACTCACTCTAGCCACCTGGTGAGAGAGTCATGACTGGGGCATAGATGGTAAACAATGGGAACACCTGTTTGGAAACATGTCATTATGGTGGGAGCTCAGTATTCCACATGCACTGTGATGATGATGTAGCATTGACTTTGCATTGCAAATGGGTGTGTGGCTGTGCCAGAAAGTAGCAGGGAGGAATGAAGGAAGCAATATTTATTGGAGGTAGTTCTTAATGATTGTGAGGTTAGGAAAGATGTGAGACATCTGCTGCAAGCTGGCTATATGGAGCCACTGCGTTCTACCAGGGAGAGCAGGAGAGGTTAGCCCTGCTGTGCTCTGTGTGTGTGTGTGTTTGTGTGTGTGTATATTTATTATGGATCCCCATTAGCTACTCTTCCTGGGGTCCAGCAAAATTAAGGCAGTTCATACAATTTAAAAACATTTCAATACAGTCACAGATTTCACAACACACTGTGTGCCCTCAGGCCCCTACTCAACCACTACCACATATCTACAGTACAAAAATCCATGTGTACGTGTGTATAGTGCGTATGTTATCGTGTGTGTGAATGCATATGTCTGCGCCTATGTTTGTGTTGCTTCACAGACCCACTGTTCCATAAGGTGTTTTTTTAATCTGTTTTTTAAATCTAATTGTACTACTTGCATCAGTTACTTGATGTGGAATAGAGTTCCATGTAGTCATGGCTCTATGTAGTACTGTGCGCCTCCCATAGTCTATTCTGGACTTGGGGACTGTGAAGAGACCTCTGGTGGCATGTCTTGTGGGGTATGCATGGGTGACCGAGCTGTGCGCCAGTAGCTCAAACAGACAGCTCGGTGCACCCAACATGTCAACACATCTCATAAAAACAAGTAGTGATGAAGTCAATCTCTCCTCCACTTTGAGCCAGGAGAGATTGACATGCATATTATTAATATTAGCTCTCTGCGTACATCCAAGGGCCAGCCGTGCTGCCCTGTTCTGAGCCAATTGTCCTTTTTTGTGGCACCTGACCACACGACTGAACAGTAGTCCAGGTGTGACAAAACTAGGGCCTGTAGGACCTGCCTTGTTGATAGTGCTGTTAAGAAGGTAGAGCAGCACTTTATTATGGACATACTTCACCCCATCTTAGCTACTGTTGTATCAATATGTTTTGACCATGACAGTTTACAATCCAGGGTTGCTCCAAGCAGTTTAGTCACCTCAACTTGCTCAATTTCCACATGATTTATTACAAGATTTAGTTGAGGTTTAGGGTTTAGTGAATGATTTGTCCCAAATACAATGCTTTTAGTTTTAGAAATATTTAGGACTAACTTATTCATTGCCACCCACTCTGAAACTAACTGCAACTCTTTGTTAAGTGTTGCAGTCATTTCAGTCGCTGACATGTATAGTGTTGAGTCATCCGCATACATAGACACTCTGGCTTTACTCAAAGCCAGTGGCATGTCATTAGTAAAGATTGAAAAAAAGTAATGGGCCTAGACAGCTGCCCTGGGGAATTCCTGATTATACCTGGATTATGTTGGAGAGGCTTCCATTAAAGAACACCCTCTGTGTTCTGTTAGACAGGTAACTCTGTATCCACAATATAGCATACGTTTTTCCAGCAGCAGACCATGATCGATAATGTCAAAAGTCGCACTGAAGTCTAACAAAACAGCCCGCACAATTTCTCTCAGCCAATCATCAGTCATTTGTGTAAGAGCTGTGCTTGTTGAATGTCCTTCTCTATAAGCATGCTGTCACGCCCTGACTCTAGGGACTTGTATTGGTTGAGTCAGGGTGTGTATTTTCTGTGTTGGGTTTATCTATGTTAGTTTCTAGATCGTTTAGATCTATGTTGGCCAGGGTGGTTCCCAATCAGAGGCAGCTGTAGCTCGTTGTCTCTGATTGGGGACCATACTTAGGTAGCCTGTTGGCACTAGTGGGGTGTGGGATCTTGTTCCGTGTGAGGTATGTTATTTGTCTACCTTGGACTTCACGTTTTGTTTGTTGTTTTGTCGTGTGTTTAGTCGTCAATAAATATGAATGCATATCACGCTGCGCCTTGGTCCGTCTCGTCCGTAAACGATCGTGACAGAAGATCCCACCAATCCTGGATCAAGCAGCGTGACGAGGAGAGAGGATGGACTTGGGAGGAGACGAGCGAGAGTCTGGCAAGATGGATGGAGGCCATGATCACGGGGGAGAGACAAGCCCAAACATTTTTTAGGGGGGGCTCATGCCGTGGACGACGAGGCAGCAGGAGGCCGCGATAGAGCGGTTCAGCCGTTTAGCAGAGGAGGCCGCTAGATTAAGGGGGTCATTGGTTCAGAGGGAACAGAAGGAAAGTGTAGAGGCACGGCGAGAGGAGCTGGTTAGGCAGCAGAAGGAGCGGGGGTTAATGAAGGAACCCAGTCCCGCTCCTCGCACCAATCAAGTGGTGCGTGTCGCCAGTCCGGTCCGGCCCGTTCCTGATTCCCGCACTAAGCCAGTGGTGGGTGTTCCCGGTATGGTTCGGCCCGTTCCTGCTCCTCGCATCAAGCCAGTGGTGCGCATCGCCAGCCCGGTCCGACCTGTTCCTGTCCCTCGCACCAAGTCAGTGGTGCGCGTCGCCAGCCCGGCCCGGCCTGTTCCTGCCCCGTGCACCAAGACAGTGGTGCGCGTCGCCAGCCCGGTCCGACCTGTTCCTGTCCCTCGCACCAAGCCAGTGGTGCGCGTCACCAGCCCGGCCCGGACCTGTTCCTGCTCCCCGCACCAGGCCAGTGGTGCGCGTCGCCAGTCCGGTACGGCCCGTTCCTGCTCCCCGCACCAAGCCAGTGGTGCGCGTCGTCAGCCCAGTCCGGCCCGTTCCTGCTCCCCGCACCAAGCCAGTGGGGCGGGTCGTCAGCCCAGTCCGACCCGTTCCTGCTCCCCGCACCAAGCCAGGAGTGCGCGTCGTCAGCCCAGTCCGGCCGTTCCTGCTCCCCGCACCAAGCCAGTGGTGCGTGTGTCCAGTCCGGCACGGCCCGTGCCTGTTCCACCGGTGCCTGGTCCAGCTCCGGTCAGCGGCTCCACTCCGGAGCCAGAGCAATCCGC
Organism: Coregonus lavaretus; assembly: GCF_964263955.1. Classification (NCBI taxonomy): domain Eukaryota; kingdom Metazoa; phylum Chordata; class Actinopteri; order Salmoniformes; family Salmonidae; genus Coregonus; species Coregonus lavaretus. The sequence continues at coordinate 21,619,750 of NC_140016.1, forward strand.
TCCACCGGGGTCCAGTCCAGCTCCGGCCAGCGGCTCCACTCCGGAGCCGGATCCGCCTCCAAGGTGGAATGCCCACCCGGCCCCTACCCTGTTAGGTTGATGTGGCGCGGTCGGAGTCTGCACCTTTGGGGGGGGGGGGGGGGGGGGGGGTACTGTCACGCCCTGACTCTAGGGACTTGTATTGGTTGAGTCAGGGTGTGTATTTTCTGTGTTGGGTTTATCTATGTTAGTTTCTAGATCGTTTAGATCTATGTTGGCCAGGGTGGTTCCCAATCAGAGGCAGCTGTAGCTCGTTGTCTCTGATTGGGAACCATACTTAGGTAGCCTGTTGGCACTAGTGGGGTGTGGGATCTTGTTCCGTGTGAGGTATGTTATTTGTCTACCTTGGACTTGTTGTTTTGTGTTTAGTCGTCAATAAATATGAATGCATATCACGCTGCGCCTTGGTCCGTCTCATCCGTAAACGATCGTGACACATGCTGAAAGTTTGTTGTCAATTTGTTTACTGTAAAATAGCATTGTATCTGGTCAAACACATAGTTTTTTCCAATAGTTTACTGAGGGTTGGTAACAGGCTAATTGGTCGGCTATTTGAGCCAGTAAAGGGGGATTTACTATTTTTAGGTAGCGGAATGACTTTTGCTTCCCTCCAAGCATGGGGGCACACACATTCTAGTAGGCTTAAATTGAAAATATGGCAAATAGGAGTGGCAATATCGTCCGCTATTATCCTCAGTAATTTTCCATCCAAGTTGTCAGACCCCGGTGGCTTGTCATTATTGATAGACAATAATTTTTTCACCTCTTCCACACTTACTTTACGGAATTCAAAATTACAGTGCTTGTCTTCCATAATTTGGTCAGATATACTTGGATGTCTAGTGTCAGCAATTGTTGCTGGCATGTCATGCCTAAATTTGCTAATCTTACCAATGAAACAATCATTAAAGTAGTTGGCAATATCAGTTGGTTTGTGATGAATGAGCCATCTGATTCAATGAATGATGGCTCATTCCCAAAATTTCATTTAAGGTGCTCCAAAGCTTTTTACTATCATTCTTTATGTCATTTATCTTTGTTTCATAGTGTAGTTTCTTCTTCTTTTTATTCAGTTTAGTCACATGATTTCTCAATTTGCAATACGTTTGCCAATCGGTTGTGCAGCCAGACTTATTTGCCATTCCTTTTGCCTCATCCCTCTCAACCATACAATTTTTCAATTCCAAATCAATCCACAGGGATTTAACAGGTTTTACAGTCATGTTCTTAATGGGTGCATGCTTATTAGTAACTGGAATAAGCAATTTCATAAATGTGTCAAGTGCAGTGTCTGTTTGCTCCTCATTACACACCACGGACCAACATACAGCTCTGGAAAAAATTAAGAGACCACGGCAAAATTATCAGTTTCTCTGGTTTTACTATTTATAGGTATGTGTTTGGGTAAAATTTTAAATAAAAATCTATAAACTACTGACAACATTTCTCCCAAATTCCAAATAAAAATATTGTCATTTAGAGCATTCATTTGCAAAAAATAACAAAAAAGATGCAGTGTTGTCAGACCTCGAATAATGCAAAGAAAATGGGTTAATGTTCATTTTTAAACAACACAATACTAATGTTTTAACTTAGGAAGAGTTCAGAAATCAGTATTTGGTGGAATAACCCTGATTTTCAATCACAGCTTTTATGCGTCTTGGCATGCTCTCCACCAGTCTTTCACATTGATGTTGGGTGACTTTATGCCACTCCTGGCGCAAAAATTCAAGCAGCTCGGCTATGTTTGATGGCTTGTGACCATCCATCTTCCTCTTGATCACATTCCAGAAGTTTTCAATGGGGTTCAGGTCTAGAGATTGGGCTGGCCATGACAGGGTCTTGATCTGGTGGTCCTCCATCCACACCTTGATTGACCTGGCTGTGTGGCATGGCACATTGTCCTGCTGGAAAAACCAATCCTCAGAGTTGGGGAACAATGTCAGAGCAAAAGGAAGCAAGTTTTCTTCCAGGACAACCTTGTATGTGGCTTGATTCATGCGTCCTTCACAAAGACAAATCTGCCCGATTCCAGCCTTGCTGAAGCACCCCCAGATCATCACCGATCCTCCACCAAATTTCACAGTGGGTGCGAGATACTGTGGCTTGTAGGCCTCTCCAGGTCTCCGTCTAACCATTAGATGACCAGGTGTTGGGCAAAGCTGAAAATTGGAGAAGATTACCTTACTCCAGTCCTCTACGGTCCAATCCTTATGGTCTTTTGCAAACCTCAGCCTGGCTCTTCTTTGCTTCTAATTGATTAAGGGCTTTTTTCTAACCTTGCACAACTTCAGCCCTGCCCCTAGGAGCCTGTTTCGAACCGTCCTCGCCGTGCACTTCACCCCAGCTGCCGTTTGCCATTCTTTTTGTAGGTCACTTGATGTCATCCTACGGTTGTTGAGTGACATTCAAATGAGTTGGCGGTCATCCCGGTCAGTAGAGAGTCGTTTTCGCCCTCTGCCGGTCTGTAGCTTTGTTGTCCCCAATGTCTGCTGCTTGACCTTGTTCTTATGAACCGCCGTCTTTGAAATTTTAAGGACGGAAGCAACCTGACGCTCACTGTATCCCTCTGCCAGTAAAGCCAGAATTGAACCCTTCTTTTCCTCACTCAAAACTTTCCTTTTCAACTCTTTTGGCATGGTCCATAGTTCTTTTTTGATTAATATTACTTTTGAGGTACTATTAGCACAGTTTTTGCCATCCAGCTGGTCCTATTGCAAGAGGATAGTGATGACCACAGCAGTGGTTTTGATACTTTTCCTCGTTAAATAAGATTTGGTTCATGTGATCACCTAATCAGTACCTAATTCAGTAGAATGAAGTGTGCCTGTGTTGGAATTCAACAGACACTGGAATGGAATGGCTGTCATACATGTAGAGATGCTGATTTAAGAAAAATATGCAGTGGTTTCTTAATTTTTTTCAGAGCTGTATATTCTTTACATCAATAACATAGGAATCACTACAAAACGTATTGTATGACCTCTTATACACAATATTAGGCCCAGCCTTTGGTACATTGGTTTTCCTAGATATGGCTACTATATTGTGATCACTACATCCAATGGATTTGGATACTGCTTTCAAACAAATCTCTGCAGCATTAGTAAAGATATGATCAATACATGTTGATGATTTAATTCCTGTACTGTTTGTAACTACCCTGGTAGGTTGCCTGAACCTGAACCAGGTTGCAGGCACTGGTTACAGTTTGAAGCTTTCTCTTGAGTGGGCAGCCTGAGAAAGCCAGTGAATATTTAAATCACCCAGAAAGTATACCTCTCTATTGATATCACATACATTATCAAGCATTTCACACATGTTATCCAGATACTGACTGTTAGCACTTGGTGGTCTATTGCAGCTTCCCACCAGAATGGGATTTAGGTGAGGCAGATGAACCTGTAGCCATATTACTTCAACAGTTTTTAAAATGAGATCCTCTCTAGTCTTCACAGGAATGTGGTTCTGAATATAAACAGCAACACCTCCACCATTGGCATTTCTATCTTTTCTGTAAATGTTATAACCTTGTATTGCTACCACTGTATCATCAAAGGTATTATCTAAATGAGTTTCAGAGATTGTCAGAATATGAATGTCATCTGTTACTAGCAAATTATTGATTTCATGAACCTTGTTTCTTAAGCTACATATGTTAACGTGGGCTATTTTGAGCATTTTTCTTCTGGGATGCTTACTTATTTTTATTGCTTTACTGGGAAGCTTAGCAGCAGTAGATGTGGTCATGTTTTTATCTTTATGCATGGTGAGCTGCACACAGTGGACTTCCTCCTTGGGCACACCGGCTCAGTGCTAACAGTATAAATCTGGTTCTAAAGCACATGATTACTGCATACAATAGCTGTAGGATCAGTAGAGGTATTCAGGGCAGTTAGAGGGACATAAATTAGGCACAACTTATATTGTGTCTACCGACGACCCTGGTGTAATGTACATTTGCTGAAGCATTTTGACAACTCTGCTTCACATTGGTAGGGATTAGCTGAGCTGGGCTTGGGTCATTGCTAATTCATTGTCTCAACGCAGCCTTATAATGCTGTGAAAGGATCCAGGAACCCAAATGATTTGGGTGGATCCCATCCTCCTTATAAAACGTGTTTTGATTCCAAAAGGTATCCAAATTGTCAACAACAGTTACACCCATTGAGCTGCAATAATCATGCAGCCAGTTGTGAAGAGCAAGAATCCTGCTAAAGTGTTCAATGCCACGATTCAGAGAGGGCACAGGGCCAGACATGATAGGTTTTTTGTTAGTGTCTAGCAGAGAGTTAATCAGTTCTTTAACTGTTCAGAGCTGCCGCTCGATCCAGAGCAGGGACAGAAGGTTGCCGACGTCGACTTCGAAATCGTAGTAGTAGGCACTGTGGCCGCAGACACAGGCACCCCCAGCGACGAAGGTGCAGGAAGATCAGGCTCCAGGACGGCGAAACTATTCGTTGTTTGTATCTGCTCCGGGCCTCTCATTGGGAGTGTAGACTGCTTTGCGGGAGGTTGCTGTCTTCGGCTTCCACGGCTCGTGGCATGCGACCATCGTTGATTGCCTTTCTCCTCATGCTGTGCTCCTTCGACGGCGCTATCAGATGGGGGAGCTTCGGGCAACACTGGCCAGTCGGATAATGACAAACTACAAGGCGGAGATGCATCCAACAAGCGCGAATGCCGTCCAGCCACCGGCGTAGAAAATTTAAACATTCCACTCTGCGTTTTTCCCCAGTTTCTTACGTAAGCTGGCGAACTGCGTGATCAAGGAAGGCACCTCAAGCCTATAATCCTCGGCAAGTAAACAATTGCCGCATTGGAACTCAGAGTGATCCGGTTTGTCCCGAAACAAAGCGTAATAGATACAGCTCCTACAGCGCTAGAACCGTTCATTTAGTTCTCCAGACAAAGAGGGCTCCATTGCAAAACTCATCTGGTACCAACTTCATTAGCTTGATGGCTAGCAGCTTAGTGTCTCTGTCAAGCAGGCTTCAACCTGACGCTAACCGCGTCGTGGAATCCACGCAAAAACAAGTTCTGTAGTCGTATTTATGAATAGCGTTTTTGTTTTAATCAAAAAGAACAAACCAAGTGTTTTCCAGCATACAATGTTCAGCTACGCACTCTGATGACATCTGCTGTGTGTGTGTGTGTGTGTGTGTGTGTGTGTGTGTGTGTGGTGACTTTCTCCCAGACAGGGGCTCTTCAACAGAGTAGTCAGGGAGACTCCAACTACATCCACTGAGCAACAGAGGACAAACAAGACCTGTGTCACACACTGACTCATTGACAACAGACACACACAGAAGAAGGTTGGGGAGACTTACTGATGTGTACAGGAAGCCCTCGCTGTTCATGGCCAGGTAGAGCTTGGTCTGCACTCCCTGGATGGCCACAACTCGAAGCCCCACTGGAATGAGGTTGAATATGGCTGGGGAGGAGAAAGAGAGAGTTACTCACAATCCTGTCAACAAATGGAGGGAAAAAACCCACTTGTGAAGAAGAGAGTACGCACACTGTTTATCCACCATTAAATAGCATTTAGTGAAACCATGTCTCAGTCTGAGTTTTCCTGCTTGAGGGGGCATCTAGGGTGACTAAACCCCAGCAGGTAGCACAGGGTCCTAGTCATAGGAGCAGAGCTAATCTAAGTAGATAACGATACATTAAGCTAAGACTTCTGCCTTCGCTATTCCTGCCAACCACATCCTTTCACTCTACCCAGTCTCCTCCATGGAGTTAGCTACAGTAGTGCTTAGCTTAGCAGTCTAAACAGAGACCTCTCTTGGCCCGGCTCTGCCCTCATATGCCAAACCCGCTCACACCTTGGTCCTACTGTCACCGTGCTAGCCAGGAAGCTGACAATCTCCCATGGCCACACTGCGTTCATACGCTAAGGAAGAGAGAGGCAGCCCGCTACCAGGACATCTCCTGAACTCCGGAAGAGAGGTGGTTTTCATAGCGTGAGCAGCGGTCGAGAGAGGCAAATGATGTAGCTACAGTAGCCTTAAATAATTATATTTAAAAAAAAAGGCAAACAGAGGCGGTGGTTTGTGCTATTTTTCTCAAAGTTAAGCTGTTATGGTAACTACTGCCGTTATGTCCTATTGTAACTGTAAAGCTGTTATTGTAGCTACTGCCGTTATGTCGTATTGTAACTGTCAAGCTGTTATTGTAACTACTGCCGTTATGTCCTATTGTAACTGTAAAGCTGTTATTGTAACTACTGCCGTTATGGCCTATTGTAACTGTAAAGCTGTTATTGTAACTATTGTTGATATGTCGTATTGTAACTGTAAAGCTGTTATTGTAGCTACTGCCATTATGTCCTATTGTAACTGTAAAGCTGTTATTGTAACTACTGCCGTTATGTCGTATTGTAACTGTCAAGCTGTTATTGTAACTACTGCCGTTATGGCCTATTGTAACTGTAAAGCTGTTATTGTAACTACTGTCGATATGTCGTATTGTAACTGTAAAGCTGTTATTGTAACTATTGTTGATATGTCGTATTGTAACTGTAAAGCTATTTTTGTAACTACTGCCGTTATGTCCTATTGTAACTGTAAAGCTGTTATTGTAACTACTGCCGTTATGTCCTATTGTAACTATAAAGCTGTTATTGTAACTACTGCCGATATGTTTAAAGTAACTGTAAAGCTGTTATTGTAGCTTCTGCCGTTATATCCTATTGTAACTGTAAAGCTGTTATTGTAACTACTGCCGTTATGTCCTATTGTAACTGTAAAGCTGTTATTGTAACTACTGCCGTTATGTCCTATTGTAACTGTAAAGCTGTTATTGTAACTACTGCCGTTATGTCCTATTGTAACTGTAAACCTGTTATTGTAACTACTGCCGATTTGTTTAAAGTAACTGTAAAGCTGTAATTGTAGCTACTGCCGTTATGTCCTATTGTAACTGTATAGTTGTTATTGTAACTAGTGCCGTTATGTCCTATTGTAACTGTATAGTTGTTATTGTAACTAGTGCTGTTATGGCCTATTGTAACTGTAAAGCTGTTATTGTAACTACTGCCGTTATGTCCTATTGTAACTGTAAAGCTGTTATTGTAACTACTGCCATTATGTCCTATTGTAACTGTAAAGCTGTTATTGTAACTACTGCCGTGATGTCCTATTGTAACTGTAAAGCTGTTATTGTAACTACTGCCGTGATGTCCTATTGTAACTGCAAAGCTGTTATTGTAACTACTGCCGTTATGTCCTATTGTAACTGTAAAGCTGTTTTTGTAACTACTGCCGTTATGTCCTATTGTAACTGTAAAGCTGTTATTGTAACTACTGCCAATATGTTTAAAGTACCTGTAAAGCTGTTATTGTAGCTACTGCCGATATGTTTAAAGTAACTGTAAAGCTGTTATTGTAGCTACTGCCGTTATGTCCTATTGTAACTGTAAAGCTGTTATTGTAACTACTGCCGTGATGTCCTATTGTAACTGTAAAGCTGTTATTGTAACTACTGCCGTTATGTCCTATTGTAACTGTAAAGCTGTTATTGTAACTACTGCCGTGATGTCCTATTGTAACTGTAAAGCTGTTATTGTAACTACTGCCGTTATGTCCTATTGTAACTATAAAGCTGTTATTGTAACTACTGCCGATATGTTTAAAGTAACTGTAAAGCTGTTATTGTAGCTACTGCCGTTATGTCCTATTGTAACTGTATAGTTGTTATTGTAACTAGTGCCGTTATGTCCTATTGTAACTGTATAGTTGTTATTGTAACTAGTGCCGTTATGTCCTATTGTAACTGTAAAGCTGTTATTGTAACTACTGCCGTGATGTCCTATTGTAACTGTAGGGCTGTTCTTGTAACTACTGCCGTGATGTCCTATTGTAACTGTAAAGCTGTTATTGTAACTACTGCCGTTATGTCCTATTGTAACTGTAAAGCTGTTTTTGTAACTACTGCCGTTATGTCCTATTGTAACTGTAAAGTTGTTCTTGTAACTACTGCCGTTATGTCCTATTGTAACTGTAAAGTTGTTATTGTAACTACTGCCGTTATGTCCTATTGTAACTATAAAGCTGTTATTGTAACTACTGCCGATATGTTTAAAGTAACTGTAAAGCTGTTATTGTAGCTACTGCCGTTATGTCCTATTGTAACTGTAAAGCTGTTATTGTAACTACTGCCGATTAGTTTAAAGTAACTGTAAAGCTGTTATTGTAACTACTGCCGTTATGTTCTATTGTAACTGTAAAGTTGTTATTGTAACTACTGCCGTTATGTCCTATTGTAACAGTAAAGCTGTTATTGTAACTACTGCCATTATGTCATATTGTAACTGTATTCTCAGAGTTACGCCAACATCAGAGCCAAACAGTGGCTTTGCTGCTCTGTCCTGCCCCCTCCTCTTCTGTCCTGCCCCCTCCTCTTCTGTCCTGCCCCACCTCTTTTGTCCTGCCCCACCTCTTCTGTCGTGCTCCCTCCTCTTCTCTCCTGCACCCTCCTCTTCTGTCCTGCCCCCTCCTCTTCTGTCCTGCCCCCTCCTCTTCTGTCCTGCCCCCTCCTCTTCTGTCCTGCCCCCTCCTCTTCTGTCCTTCCCCCCCTCTTCTGTCCTGCCCCACCTCTTCTGTCCTGCCCCCTCCTCTTCTGTCCTGCCCCACCTCTTCTGTCCTGCTCCTTCCTCTTATGTCCTGCCCCCTCCTCTTCTGTCCTGGCTGGCACTAATTGTGCACAGTGCTGCCACATGCATGCCCTCTAGTAACAGAGGACAGGGTTTTCTGGGCTATGGGATAAAGACGGGCACATCTCTGTGTGAGGGGATTTACACAATCACACAGTAATATAAGGACACACACACTTCGCAGGCACACAGACACACACACACACACACACACACACACACACACACACACACACACACACACACACACACACCTGTCTATATGGAGCAGATAGGATGCCAGCAACATAAGGACAAGAGGAGTGGATATTTAAGGTGAAGAGACAAAGCTCTCTCTCTTCAACATCAGCATTGATATGTGTTTGTCATCAGCACTGGTCCTCTGCTTCTCTCTTTTACTCTTGGTTTACTGACAGGGCCAAGGAATTAGGTGCTAGGAACAACCACACAGGAGTCTCACCACAGATCCTCTCTATATAACTACTTCCTCCCTCCAGAGAGGAAGCCCATATAAGCAGTCCAGCTGTGATAGACTCTCTCCCCTGACCTTAACACTAAGACAGCCTCTGTGCCTTCCCAGGCTTCCATGGTAAACAACAGAAGACGAGTAGGGATTTCATCAAGTTAACAGCTACTACAACCCACTGTAGAGGTAGTACTGCAGAATGATGCCGTAAATACACCCTCTGCTCTCCTGTCGTCCTCCTCTCCTCCTCTCTTCCCTCCGTCTCTTGTCTCCTCCTTCCTCTCCTCTCCTCCATCCTCTCTTCCCCTGCATACCTGGGCTGATCACAGTCCCACTGGAGCCCTCCACCCTGAGCCACATCTGCTGCCTTGTCCACAGAGATAACTGATCTGGGATCAGCTAGCTACACTATATATACAAAAGTTTGTGGACACCCTTTCAAATTAGTGGATTCGGCTATTTCAGCCACACTAGGGTTGAATATTTTCCCAATATTTTACAAATTATCCATCCCGAGAAAAAATCACTTTTCTCCCGGGTAACCCAGTATTTCTCGCCAAAACCGGAAGTGTCATTCAAAAGCATTATAAAGCATATAAATATGTCTGGATTTGATTAGAGCTTTGATCGAAAATTCAAGCCTGATGCTACCTGAGCCTGATGAGCCATACATTAAATACATTTTATGAGCCCTACATTAAAGAAATGTCATAAGCCCAAGCCCAAAAAAGCCCACATGATTGTTCCGTTATCCATTACATACAGTGCCTTCGGAAAGTATTCAGACCTCTTGACTTTTTCCACATTTTATTACATTACAGCCTTATTCAAAAATTTATTAAATAAATAAAAATCCTCAGCAATCTACACACAATACCCCATAATGTCAAAGTGAAAACAGGTTTTTTGTAAATGTTTGCAAATGTATCAACAATAAAAAACAGATACCTTATTAACATAAGTATTCAGACCCTTTGCTATGAGACTCGAAATTTAGCTCAGGTGTATCATGTTTCCATTGATCATCCTTGAGATGTTTCTACAACGATTGGAGTCCATCTGTGGTAAATTTAATTGATTGGGCATGTTTTGGAAAGGTACACACCTGTCTATATAAGGTCCCACAGTTGATAGTGCATGTCAGAGCAATAATAAAGCCATGAGGTCGAAGGAATTGTCCGTAGAGCTCCGAGACAGGGTTTTGTCGAGCTGGCCGCCCGGCCAAACTGAGCAATCTGGGGAGAAGGGCTTTGGTCAGGGAGGTGACCAAGAACCCGATGGTCACTCTGACAGAGCTACAGAGTTCCTCTGTGGAGATGGGAGAATCTTCCAGAAGGACAACCATCTCTGCAGCATTCCACCAATCAGACCTTCGTGGTAGAGTGGCCTGACGGAAGCCACTCCTAAGTAAAAGCCACATGACAGCCCGCTTGGAGTTTGCCAAAAGACACCTAAAGACTCTCAGACCATGAGAAACAAGATTCTCTGGTCTGATGTAACCAAGATTGAACTCTTTGGCCTGAATGCCAAGCGTCACATCTGGAGGAAACCTGGCACCATCCCTACGGTAAAGCATGGTGGTGGCAGCATCATGCTGTGGGGATGTTTTTTAGCGGCAGGGACTGGGAGACTAGTCAGGATTGAGGCAAAGATTAATGGAGCAAAGTACAGAGAGACCCTTGATGAAAACCTGCTCCAGAGCTCTCAGGACCTCAGACTGGGGCGAAAGTTCACCTTCCAACAGGACAACAACCCTAAGCACACCGCCAAGACAATACAGGAGGGCCTATTTGTATAATTAGCAGACTGACGCATATGTACCTTTCATAATATTTCCCCTAATGTTATTAGCCTACCTCCTCTTTCTCTCTCTGTTGCTTCATTCGTTCCTCGCTTTCAACAGTTAAATGAAATAAGTTGCGTTGTCCTTATCTTCATCATTATAATGACATCCTTGAATAATATAGGACTAGAATTAGATGCAGAAGGCTTTCACTTCTCTTCCCGAAGATTGAATGGTTATGGGTCTGAATAAATAACTGCTGTAGCCTACCGCCATCGCATGATCGCTCTTCTTTCAAATTACCTGTGAGTTTTATTGGCTGCTGTATTTAACATTCAGAAAACAAGAGCTTGCGTCCTTCTTTGAATAGTCTATTGGTATAAGAAATTATTACAAAAATAATGTCCAGCAAGCTTTTCTAGTCTAGCTTTTCCTGCATGGGACGTTTTTTTAAGGAGAGGCCAGCGGAGCACAGGTGCGTGCGTATTGCACAAGAGACCAAGGCTATAAGTTAGAAGTTTATTATGCAAAACCCATCATTAATTAGCTAAATATAAGGCTAATGCTGCATTCAATTTATTACCTGAAAGAGGTAGGTTAGGACATCTGTATATACTGTAGGGCTATATATCAATCTAGAACAGGACTATCTATTTTGGATGCAATTTTAATGGAGTTGCTGGAGAGAGAGAAAGACTGCGAGAGAGTGCTCCTGTGTGCACTGATTTAATGTAACAATATTTGAGTGATAAGCTGTTTTAAACTCTGCAGCAGCAATTTAAAAATATACATACAGTCGGAAGTTTACATACACTTGTTGGTTGGAGTCATTAAAACTAGTTTTTCAACCACTCCACAAATTTCTTGTTAACAAACTATAGTTTTGGCAAGTCGGTTAGGACATCTACTTTGTGCATGACACAAGTCATTTTTCCAACAATTGTTTACAGACAGATTATTTCACTTAGAATTCACTGTATCACAATTCCAGTAGGTCAGAAGTTTACATACACTAAGTTGACTGTGTACCTGTGGATGTATTCAAGGCCTACCTTCAAACTCAATGCCTCTTTGCTTGACATCATGGGAAAATCAAAAGAAATCAGCCAAGACCTCAGAAATAAAATTGTAGACCTCCACAAGTCTGGTTCAACCTTGGGAGCAATTTCCAAACACCTGAAGGTACCACGTTCATCTGTACAAACAATAGTACGTACACAAGGATAAACACCATGGGACCACGCAGCCATCATACCGCTCAAGAAGGAGACGCGTTCTGTCTCCTAGAGATGAACGTACTTTGGTGCGAAAAGTGCAATTCAATCCCAGAACAACAGCAAAAGACCTTGTGAAGATCCTGGAGGAAACAGGTACAAAAGTATCTATATCCACAGTTAAACGAGTCCTATATCGACATAACCTGAAAGGCCGCTCAGCAAGGAAGAAGCCACTGCTCCAAAACCGCCATAAAAAAGCCAGACTAAGGTTTGCAACTGCACATGGGGACAAAGATCGTACTTTTTGGAGAAATGTCATCTGGTCTGATGAAACAAAGATAGAACTGTTTGGCCATAATGACCATCGTTATGTTTGGAGGAAAAGGAGGGTGGCTTGCAAGCCGAAGAACACCATCCCAATTGTGAAGCACGGGGGTGGCAGCATCATGCTGTGGGGGTGCTTTGCTGCAGGAGGGACTGGTGCACTTCACAAAATAGATGGCATCATGAGAAAGTAAAATTAGGTGGATATATTGAAGCAACATCTCAAGACATCAGTCAGGAAGTTAAAGCTTGGTCGCAAATGGGTCTTCCAAATGGACAATGACCCCAAGCATACTTTTAAAGTTGTGGCAAAATGGCTTAAGGTCAACAAAGTCAAGGTATTGGAGTGGCCATCACAAAGCCCTGACCTCAATCCTATAGAACATTTGTGGGCAGAACTGAAAAAGCGTGTGTGAGCAAGGAGGCCTACAAACCTCACTCAGTTATACCAGCTCTGTCAGGAGGAATGGGCCAAAATTCACCAAACTTAATGTGGGAAGCTTGTGGAAGGCTACCCGAAATGTTTGACCCAAGTTAAACAATTTAAAGGCAATGCTACCAAATACTAATTGAGTGTATGTAAACTTCTGACCCACTGGGAATGTGATGAAAGAAATAAAAGCTGAAATAAATAATTCTCTCTACTATTATTCTGACATTTCACATTCTTAAAATAAAGTGGTGATCCTAACTGACCTAAGACAGGGCATTTTTACTAGGATTAAATGTAAGGAATTGTGAAAAACTGTGTTTAAATGTATTTGGTTAAGGTGTATGTAAACTTCCGATTTCAACTGTATCTTTACAATTAAAAAACGAAGGTGACCCCTGAAAGCCAGATGGAGATGGGTAAATTAGACTTGCATTCGGTCTTTATATTACTGTAGCTTAGGCTATGCTGCAGCAAATGCAGGCCTACCTGTCACAAGAAACAAAGTTACCATGATGAGATGATAGGTCTACATGCATTGTGAACTGCGCTCCAATCTGAGATGGGCTGTCTGTCCCCACCCTGAGCATTGATGATTCATCATGCAGAGGCCAGATTTAGACATCACATTTAATTTTACAGTTCCATTTCACACCATGCTGTTCATATAAATAATGTATTTTAATTTACCGGTTTCTCTTAGTTATTTCTCTGGGAAAAAGGGAGTGGTTTTGGGCTGTAAATCCCGCTACATCTCGGTAACCGGGTTCCCGCCATTCAACCGGAGTGGTGTAAATCACGCCTCCATTGGACTCTGGAGAAGTGGAAACGCATTCTCTGGAGTGATGAATCAGGCTTCAGCATCTGGTAGTCCGACGGACGAATCTGGGTTTAGCGGATGCCAGCAGAACACTACCTGCCCCAATGCATAGTGCCAACTGTAACGTTTGGTGGGGGAGGAATAATGGTCTGAGGCTGTTTTTCATGGTTCGGACTAGGCCCCTTAGATCCAGTGAAGGGAAATCTTAACGCTACAGCATACAATAACATTCTAGACGATTCTTTGCTTCCAACTGTGGCAACAGTTTGGGGAAGGCCCTTTCTTGTTTCAGCATGACAATGCCACCTTCGAACACTTTTGGGATGAATTGGAATGCCGACTGCGAGCCAGGCCTAGTCGCCCAACATCAGTGCCCGACCTCACTAATGCTCTTGTGGCTGGAAGCAAGTCCCTACAGCAAGGTTCCAGCATCTAGTGGAAAGCCTTCCCGGAAGAGTGGAGGCTGTTATAGCAGCAAAGGAGGGATCAACTCCATATTAATGGCCATGATTTTGGAATGAGATGTTCGACGAGCAGGTGTCCACATACCTTTGGTACAGTATGCTACTGCTATTTTCAGAGGCTCTATGTGTGGTGTAACTGGCTTTCAGGTAGGTGGACTTAAACTCACTGACGTGAGTGTGGAAGGAAGTACTTTGTGGGTCATGTTTGTACGTTTCTTTTAGTTGATGTAGCTAAAGTTTTTTGTTGTTGTTGAAAGTATCAGTATGGGCATAGACAGGATTCCACTTCCATCATGGTATAGGCGACCCCATTCCTGCTACTGCTCATCCCCCTGCAGCACAAAGGGATATTTCCCCTTAATAATGCTCGCTTTACCTCTTCCCCTCTCTCTCCTTTTCTCTCTCTTTGTCTGTTCGCTGCGTGCTGAGACCCTCACACAGCTGCGGTAAACTTCATTTCAGGGGGATTACCAGCCAATCGGCCGCCTGGGATTTTCGAGAGGGGAAACTCAATTACTTGTATCTCACAGAACAGCTGAGGTTCAACACGTACATAACAGTAAGACACATGCCCTGTCCTGATAAGAGACTAACTACGTTCAACACGTGACTACATCTTATGGTATTGTTCTACTTCAAACCCTCTGTTTCTGTACTGTACTGTCTGAGAACCATTCATATAGGAGATGATTATGAAGGAACAAAGCAGACCTCAGATCATCAGCATTAACATTACTGCTCAAGATACAGAGAGAGAGGAGGGACAAATTAACACAGATTCAAATCTACATGAGGACAAAGGCTTCGCCTCCCAACCCCAAGCCATTGATTAGCCAATTAGATTAATGTGTGTGAATCTTGGTTTAAGGGCATAACCCAATTTAAGCAGTGTTATGACAGAGAGGAGAAAGAGGAATCACCTTTGAGAATGTCTTGAATCGGTGCTCCTTCTTTGGAAATGTGGAAATGAATTAGTATGCGCTGGACGATATTTTGCATAATGGTTCAGAATGTAGAAAAAGAAAACATTGTTTTAATGTTAAAAGGATTTGTTAATTCAATGCTTGATTTTCATTTGCCTCTCTAATGAAGCCTGCCTGATTTTAAATACTGCTTTAAAAGTTAATATCCCCCTGATATCTCAAATAATTCCATGCTCAAACAATTACCTGCCCAGATAGAGCAAAAGTTGGGCTGCTCTGGATTTGGTAAACAAAACTAAAAGAAAACATCAATGAACACTGCTGTATATTCATGAGTGCTACCTCAGCAATGTTAGAATGCTTGTTTGTTTGTGTGTGTGTGTGTGTGTGTGTGTGTGTGTGTGTGTGTGTGTGTGTGTGTGTGTGTGTGTGTGTGTGTGTGTGTGTGTGTATGTGTGTGTGTGTGTGTGTGTGTGTGTGTGTGTGTGCGTGCGCTTGCATTTGAGTAGCTCCTCTCCCACCATTACAAGGCACCATAGCTCAGAGAGGACTGCGCTCCCATCACCATGGAGACAAGAGCACACAGCGCCTAACAATGCTATTTTTGGACCGGTGCAAACAGCTTCACTTTTCTCCCCTTCTTATTCAGCCAGATCTATAATTTGTATCTTCCAAGTGGAAATGTTTTGGTTGGGAAAAGCAGGCCAATTGTTACATAACGTATCTTAATAGGACTGTAACTGTTAACGGGTCTATCTAACCAGCACTAGGAGACATGGGAGTGGGGAGTGGTTGGTGTGTGTTGTGCCTTCAGTGAGTGTGTTGTGTTCATTCTCTTTACTCTAAGTACGCTCACTCCCCTCTATGTTATTCACATCTCCCTCCTCCCACATCCCTCCCCCCTCTCCTCCCCCCTCTCCTCCCCGCGACGGCAACATAATAAAACCAGACGATTACCGAGTCTGTTATTGCTCCAGCTGACACGCAAGCTGCACAGAACGGGTGTTAATTTGTGTTATAGGAGTGTCATCTGGCTTAAGTGACTAATTGAATATAGTCGGGGCTAATTTACAGTCTCCTGGAATGCCACATTCGTTTACTGTCGGGGTGATGGTGATGCAGGCAGCAGCAGGTATTACATTAGTGCCCTGACAACGAACCACGCGGCGCCATGAGGCACGGGCACCGGGCGGGCACTTACGAGTCGCGCCAAGGCTGGAAGGGAATAGCGCTCTGGGCCTGATAATAGTCTACCTACCACTCTGTCAAGGCAACTCTAGTAGAGGTCTTATCAGGACAGGGTAGGACTGTTGTTCCTATAACAACATTTGTCCATTTTTTCTTAATGTGGTGTTTTTACTGAGGAGCGTCATAATGTCACAACATTATATGACATCCAACACTGTTGCCAGCAATTACAAAGCAGGAAGCAGCTGTCAGTAAATAGTCACTGTGCCGCGATCAGGACGAGTGCCTTTCTAACAGCCTGCACAGAAACCCTGGGACTCTCCATGTGCAGAGGCCCTCAAACATCCACCAGTCTGTACATCTATCTAATATCTACCTATCCACATGTATTGGATTGTGTTTGGGCTTGGTGGATGTATGCTGTTGTTTTGCTATCGATCTCTGCTTTAATCTGCCCATTGAAGAACGTAGCACCCTGAGCAGTGGGAGTACTGGTAGTGAACTATCAATAATGTGTGGATTACAAAAAGCCTGGTATTACTAAAGTCTGTAACAGATTAAAAAAGCCAATCAGCCGCTGTACTGATCTCCCTAAGCACAATCTAATGCTCCATATCATTGCTGTAAGCCACTTTCCATTCTATTGTTTGTCTCACACATCTCAAAGGCTTTAGAAAATCTGAGGAAGGGATAATATGGGATTCTAATTCCGATGAAGGATCCAAATAGACTGAACCAAATATACTGAGTGTACAAAACATTAGGAACACCTTCTTAATATTATCCCCCAACCCCCCCCCCCCTGGTGTTGAAAGCATTCCACAGGGGCCCATGTTGACTTCAATGCCTCCCACAGTTGTGTCAAGTTAGCTGCTTGTGCTTTGGATGGTGGACCAGGACCATTTTTGATACACACGGGAAACTGTTTAGCTTGAAAAACCCAGCAGCGAAGCAGTTCTTCAAACAAACCGGTGCGCCTGGCACCTACTGCCATACCCTGTTCAAAGGCACTTAAATATTTTGTCTTGCCCATTCACCCCACACACATACACAATCCATGTCTCAATTGTCTTAAGGCTTAAAAATCATTCTTTAACCTGTCTCCTCCCCTTCATCTACACTGATTGAAGTGGATTTAACAAGTGACATCAATAAGGGATCATAGCTTTCACCTGGATTCACCTGGTCAGTCTATGTCATGGAAAGTGCATGTGTTCTTAATGTTTTGTAGGTTCAGCGTAAGTCTATCTGTATGAGCGAGTGAGGAGATATGCAGTAAACATGTGTAGCAGTGGAGTGAGAAACAATTTCAGCAACAACTTAGTACAGCATGCAGAATGTACAGATCAATGCTGTGCGCTTCTTCTTTGAAACGGAATCAGCCAGGACATTTTATTTGATGTTACTGTGCCGATACACTATTTACTGTGTTGATGCACAGTTACTGATGACCGGGTTTATGTACAGGGGAAATATGATAGTCTGGAATCAGCATGGAGTAGATGGGTTAGGTTGATTGACAAGGTTGTTTTCATTAGACACCCAACGGAAGAAAACTGTCTGAAAAAGGAAGGGACTACCTGAATTTGTCCAATAACAAATGCTAGTTTTCGTTTTCCGTTGCAAAATGTTTTGCTACGATGTGCTGTAATGTAGGGTTTCCCAAACCTTTTGAGGCCGGGGGACCCCTTTTGTGATAGCAAATTCATCAGGAACCCCCTCAAAATCAGAACACAACTCTGACTTCGTATCGGAGAGAAAAAATTGCAGTTTCCAAGGTAATGTCCTGCAATTCTACACATTTTCCCATGGGGCAGAGAGACCATTTTTCAGTTTTAAAGCTTAAATTACAGTGCATTTATGTTCAAAACCATTTTTGTGAGGAATACAAGAAGTATTGAGTAAAAAAATGGATAATTGATGAAGTACTGTGGATCCCTGTGAGCCTCTCAGACCCTGTTGTGCATCTAAGGGTAGCCTATATTGTAGATTAATAATATTGAATTGTTTTGCACCCTCTAAACTTGTTCCACCGACCCCTTGGCCAAAATCGTTTAATCTGTTGTTGCTAGAAATATTTATATAAAACGATTCTATTTGATTTATTAGTATTATTTTTAGCCCAGTTTGGGAACCACTGCCCTAATGAATATGTCCCTGGTGTCAGCCGAGCAGAGGACTTACTGTAGCCATTGTCCTCTTCCTTCGTCCCGTCAATGGTGCCATCTGCTTGCAGCTGCAGGTGGAAGCCCTGTCGACTGTACAGCTTCGTCACGATCCCCTTCAACTGGGGTTCTGAGGAGAGGGGGAGAGAGGGAGGAGGGAGAAGAGGGGGAGTGTGAGATTGGATACAGGCTCTGATCCTGCATCAAGGCTTGTCTCATTCCTGAAGAAAGATGAAGTTGCATCAAGATGCTGATGTAAATTGTATAATCAAGGTGCTGATTTCAGTTCAGTTTTGTGCCCCCTCTCCAAATGGATTGGGGTAGGGTGAGATGATACTAGAGTTGTGCCCACACAGAATCCTTGTTCACCCATCCACCAGCCATGTATCTTATAACAAGATATCCTATCCTATAAGTCTGGCACGCTAGGTTATAAATCACATTATAAACTGGGTGTTTCGAGCATGAATGCTGATTGGCTGACAGTCGTTGTATATCAGACCGTATACCACAGGTACGACAAAACATTTATTTGTACTGCTCTAATTATGTTGGTAACCTGTTTATAATAGCAATAAGGCACCTCTGGGGTTTGTGGTATATGGCCAATATACCACGGCTAAGGGCTGTATCCAGGCACTCCATGTTGCGTTGTGCGTCAGAACAGCCCTTAGCCGTGGTATATTGGCCATATACCACACCCCCTTGGGCTTTATTGCTTAAGTAACTAACCAGTCCCCCAGTCCTGCTCCAATAGGTCCAGCGTAACCACATTCTCAGCTCTCCAAAGGCTCAAGAGACCAGTGCAAACACATCTCTGCTGATGTCTAGAAGATCAAGCCATGGATACTGGCGTATGAGCAAACAGTTCCTATCTCTACCACACACAGGAACAGGGAAGGACTAGGGAGACTAGAAAGGAAGTCTGGGTTTATTCCAAAGGGGCCTGTGGCTGCACCAGAGAGGATTAAACGGAGAGCATGTGCTTGAGAGTAAGAGTAAATATTTATCTAGGATAAGCACTGTTAGATTTTTTTAAATGTCCACTGTCCATATCATGTTTGTGTGCTCCCTAGTGAAAATGCCATGTCTTAAGATATGGGGTATCCAACTTCCTTCTATGGTGTAATGGATGGCCACGTATAGTGGGGAAAAAATTCAGTCCATCTATGCCATCCAAAGAAATTAAACAACTAAATTAGAGTGCCCTCTTAAAAAGTACAAATTCTGCTAGCCAATGGATCAGCAAAGTCAGTAGTTCAAACTCCTTCTAAAGAGGTTTTAGTTGGGAAGGCGGTGGCCTATATCTTATATAAAAAAATACTTGAAAAACCTGGAACTGGAAGTGTCTATGATGACACAAACTTGACATTTTGGTGTGTCATGTTCCACTAAGAGCTGTCCTTTCCCCGTGTCCCTTTCCCTAGAGGACTGTCCTTTCCCCGTGTCCCTTTCCCTAGAGGACTGTCCTTTCCCCGTGTCCCTTTCCCTAGAGGACTGTCCTTTCCCCGTGTCCCTTTCCCTAGAGGACTGTCCTTTCCGTGTCCCTTTCCCTAGAGGACTGTCCTTTCCCCGTGTCCCTTTCCCTAGAGGACTGTCCTTTCCCCGTGTCCCTTTCCCTAGAGGACTGTCCTTTCCCCGTGTCCCTTTCCCTAGAGGACTGTCCTTTCCGGGTGTCCCTTTCCCTAGAGGACTGTCCTTTCCCCGTGTCCCTTTCTCTAGAGGAATGTCCTTTCCCCGTGTCCCTTTCCCTAGAAGACTGTCCTTTCCCCGTGTCCCTTTCCCTAGAGGACTGTCCTTTCCCCGTGTCCCTTTCCCTAGAGGACTGTCCTTTCCCCGTGTCCCTTTCCCTAGAGGACTGTCCTTTCCCCGTGTCCCTTTCCCTAGAGGACTGTCCTTTCCCCGTGTCCCTTTCCCTAGAGGACTGTCCTTTACCGCGATTTACCACACCTTTCATCCCCTCTTTCATCTGCCTTACCTTTCAATACTGCCATTTCAACCCTCACAAAGGTTACCGCCTGGCCAGTACACATGCTTTGGCTATTTTTTGCACCACTGGCTCCCTACTATTGGAACCTTTTAAGACCAATACATCAGGAGGCTGACGTCTTTTCAAAGGCAGGGACTTTCGCCAAACTGTCAAAGTAAGTAATCTGAGTGTGATGCTGGGTAGCCATCTGGGTTAATGTACAAGCCATAAAGACCATTTCTTCAATGTTGCTTAAAGTGCATTGAATTGATATATGGGGATTGGAGGAGGAAATTGCTTGCAAGACTTCTTTATTTGTAAATTCCCATGTTACCTTCAAAACACACATTCACAAGGTGTTACATCACAAGGAAACAATGTATCAGAGACAGAGAATGGTGCCACAAGGTGAAATCAGCGGGCGGCTTTTTCTACCAGGAGACATGCTCAGGGATCTCATCTCACACACTCACTGACACACCCAAACACATTCACACCAAAACACATCCACACCCAAACACATCCACACCCAAAAACACTCCCATAGCCGCAACAGAAAAGTATCTTGCGTCCTCTGAGGTTCCACATATGTGTTACGTAAACCACACACTCCCTGTCCCCGTCCCCTCCCGACTCTACAGTCCTGCCTCAGGGAGGGGGAAGAGGGGATGAGGGGAGGTGATAGAGTGTACTGGCTGGTATCATGGTGTGTGTCCAGCTCTGATGGAACACTGCAGGGTAGCTTAGCCCCAGCTGCCCGAGCAATGCACCCCCAATCTCCTCCACTCCACCCCCACCTGCATAATGCACTTCCAAAACAGCCTGAAACAGCCTGTGAACTTGATGGGAGAGGAATTAACTGGAGATCATTTAGGTCTGAAAGCACAGGGCTGAGTCACGCTCAGCAAACCTCAGCGGTGCTCATTAACCAAGGGCCACGGCTTTGTAGCTTTGTAAACATTACAGAGAACCAGCCATAAGGTAGTGCGGAGATGTAGCACAGCTAATGGTCAAACGCAAGCTGGTCTGTTTGACTCTCTACTCTGGTGCTGGTTGTGCATGTCTGGTTCTGGTTGTGGATGTGGTTCTGTCTGGACGCTGTAAGCAGCAGTGGAGGCTAAGCCTTCACTAACTACATGAATCGCACCTTGGCGGAATATACTGCAGGGACTGAGAGCTCTCTTGGGATGCCTTATCAGTTTTCTGTTAGAGCACAGCTCTGAAGTACAGGCAGCGGACTATACTGCACTGTCTGTACAGAAAATGTCCCTGGAAGTTTTTGCTGGTTGGTTTTGAAATCCAAAAAATATTAAGTTGAATACATGTGTACAGGATGTGCTAAACTTCACAAATTGTGTTTGACATATTCTTCAGAAAAGTATAAATATCCTTCATCATTTTCTACACTTGGTGAAATTACACGAAACGATTAAAATGCTTGGGTGCCTGCTGTACATCCTGCGTCCCATTATAGTACTCCAAAGCAATATATCTGCATAGAGGCTTTTTGAAGCTTGCTCATTGTGGATTCAGACAACAGACATAAGCATGCCAATGATATTTAAAGACCACAGTGGGCTTGTGTTATGCTCTAATCCTGTTTATCTGGCTCTATTGTCCTGGCCCACCTGGGATTACATGAGCAGACACTGAGGGATAAAGCACAATATAATACATAACTTAGGTAGTTATTAAGTACAGTCTGAAATGTCATAGGTCACCCTTTTGTGCATGAACTAAAACACATATCCATAGGGAGACCTTCTCACTGTCTTTCCTGTGATCTAAATCTGTATTTATAGATTTTGATTAACATTCTATTGATAATATATATATATATATATATATATATATATATATATATATATATATATATATATCAAATCATTTATTCATTTTACCGTTTTTCCTATACCTATATAGCCACTTTGGTTGTCCAGTGCCCCTGATATTTGGCGAACAGAGCAGAGTTGGTGAAAGTGATGATGAAACAGAGGAAATGGCAACAGAAATCAAACATATGAATTGTGATGGTCTAACGAAATGATCTACACCCAAAACAGACCTGGTCGCCTCCGTCTCCTCTTCTTGGAGCCAAAGAGTTTGACCCGAGAGAACATAGACAGCCGGCTCGGTTTCTCGCATGGCTTCGTCTTGTTCGGGCTGCTAACGCAGCGGCAGGCATTAGATTTCTCCCGCTCCCTCGCCTGCCTTTTCTGCCGAATAAGGGAGCTGGCTAACGCTGCAGCCATGGCCAGTTTGACGGTTTTCCGGAGAAAACTTCCAGACTATGAGAAATGTTCTTCTCTACCTCTTCCTCCCAAGCCCAAGATGTTTTATTGAAAATCTTTCTCAAGGAGCAGTGATCATCCAAAGAGTCCTCAAATGCAAAGCGCAGTCATTGCTCGTTAATTGTGAAATAAATATATTAAATTCTAAATGCAGTCAGTGCGTAAAAAAGTACCTCCACTCTTATTCAAAATGATGCCAATTAAATGTTCTGTAAGTTGATAGTATTTCTGATGGTTTTGTTGGGCGTAGCTCGGTAACGGTGCATCTTATCTCCGGAAAGAAAAAGCAGTCCTCAACAAAAAATGATGAGACACATGTTCCACTCTCGTACAGCACAAATAGTGGCATTTCATCAGCATCATAACTAACGCGTAGCTGTTTCCCTAAAAGCCGTTTTGCACCATCCCACAAAAGCAGGGACCATGCACATGAAGAGTGGCGCAGAGGCAGGTGGTTGTGGACGGCGCTTAATGCGCAGCCAGAAACACCTGGTAGAGAACGCAGAGAGAACGTTTCCAATGCTGATGTTTTACCCCTTATCTTTTTGGTCGTTAATCTCCCTCGTCACGGGCAAAGCGCTGCTAGTATAGTGCATGGACTAAACCAGTTTATTAGATAGAGCGACGGGTGAGGAGAGAGAGACTAATTATTATAGAGATTCAATTAGTTTTCCCTCTCTTGTTCAAACGAGGCGACATATGAAATAAAGCGCTTCATTCCAAACACAGTATCAGACCCCAGTGCATATTGCACAGTCTCACCTACACTGCTGCGCTCGGAAGGAGCATCACACGTAGACGCAGAACAAGCTCGGGGGGAACCGGGAGGGGGAGTGGGGGTGGAGGGGAGCAGGAGAATATTCTGGTACCCTCTCGCTCTGTCCCTTCAATTATTCAATACCGATTCAATGAGTATGCCTTTTAGGCATAACCATTACGCATACGAAAGATTCATCAAAAAAGTTGGGGATGTTACGCTCATAAAGCGTAACCCTCGCAGTTGATCCCGTAGCCTACACTAAGTAATACACAATACATCTTCCTTATCATGCATTGTCATTATCCAATTAGCAATGGTCCCTGCAATCATTTTAGCACTTTTAATGATGTGTGTGAGATAAGCAAGGCGACCTGCATGCCCAAGCTCCACTGCAGTACCTTGTACAGCGACACTGCCTTGAGATTTTTCCCACCCCCACCTGCTTCACTGCAGACACCCAAACAAACGTGACAGTGGTACTCAAGCGCGAGGCACAGTGACCAATGACTCGGGACTGTCGGCAAAGCCCTGACACAGTCGAATATGGATTTGGCTACCTCTGCCACCTATACACTCAGGTGAAGAAAAACTCTGAAAGCAGCCACTGGCATAAAACAACACAGGGTGATAGAATAAATGACTCTTGGGCTGAAACATCGTCAATATGCCACATCCTGTCGGTCTGTCTGTCCCTAGAGAAGGGTGAGGAGATGAGCATGTGGCTACAACAGGAAGCTCGCGCCCACATTTTTTACCAGCGCGTTGCCATGGCAGTCTGGCCTTTGCCTTGCACCAAGGAATTCCTTGCCTTGCACTTACGGCTAGGTCAAAAATATACGTTATGCTTATTGTTATCTTCAACCTAGACTGAGGGGAACCTACACATCTTTTTATCAGTTATTTACAACAAAACAATGTGAGGATGTTGATGATAATGATAAACATACGTTTGGAACAACTTCGAAATGTAACGTTTGAGAAACATGGAGGAACGTCTAATTCTGACGTGAGACTGAGAGCTGGTAGTGCATGAGAGCAACTCATAACAGCGCACGCCCCTGATTCAATCTATCTACATTTTACACGCGGGCGTAAAAAAATCGATGGCACGCAACTCAGTGAAACTGACAGTGATCGAACAAATTCTCTCATGACAAGACAGGAGTCATATACTGCTATTGCATCAATTGCTAGATCAAACGCATGTAAGAAGAAGCACCCCCTTACTGACAAGGCTACTTTCAATAACTCCCTGAAGAAGCAGCAGTAGCTATCCTTCCTATTCCTCCCTTTAAACCGTCTCTGTTTCCTCTCTGTGCATCATCTCGGAATCAAAGCCTCCACAAGGGTGCCACCTACAGTCCAGATCTGAAGCTGCCGTACTCAAACTTTACATGATTAATAGATCAATAGTGCTGTACATTAGTAGGCTATTGCATACACTGCCACACACGGAAGCCAAAGACCTGAAAAAATGGTAACAAAGACCTGAAAAAATGGTCACCAAAAAAGACATTGTAACAAACCTGTTACGATCAATTACAAATAAATTAACTATTTTCCAATCATGTTAACAATCCATCTATAACAGTCATAGTGAATAGACAATATTAAAAGCAGGTTTCTGAAAAGGCTCAAGACTCCAGAGTATAACGACAGCCTACATATTTTACTAGAAAGTTAGGTAGGTAATACTTTTTCAAACTTGATCATCCAATAACATAAACCTGTGTGATCTGTTGTAAATATATAATCTTTCAACATACATGCCGTTTAACATATTACCGGTATGTTTGTTACAATTGATATGCACCAATATGTACAATTTCGAATTCTATCCGTCAACTTCAGCAAGTTTTATACATAGCCTACTACACATCAACTGAATATAATAAACGTTCGACTTCCAACTAGTTCTATTTGGTAGACATCAACCACACACTTCTATTGCTGAGGTCATCTTTACTTCAGCACCATGGACAGCTCCGTCAAGAGGCCGTGCGACTCTGCCGCTCCACAGTGCTCAACCGTCAAAAACAACCCTCTTCTGCCACAGATCATGCAACAAAACACAAAGTAAATCGGATATTCTTATAATCGAAATATAAGAGTATCCAATGTGCATCAGAAAGTAGGCTATATCTCTAGAAGCCAAACAAACTGAAAGAAAATGTTCAGAAACACTTGGAAATGAAAAGAGCTGCCTACCTGACGCAGATTTTCTCAAAGGAAAAGTCTTGCTTCTATGCATAACTGAAGCCAAGAAAAGTGTCCTCAATATGAGCAAACAGTCGTCGGATCTTGGAATGAAAGCAAGAAGATGCTACAAAAGTTTAAACCATATTATTCAAAGAACTGTCATAGGCGTAGACGGGGAAAGCGTAGAGGCGGGGCCAGCAGCAGATGCAGAAGATCATTAACGGGCGAGCATTAGTGAGATGCCATTATGACTTTCTAAAATGCTCATTAAAGATGCATTTGGAGGTCTTGTTGATCCGAAGTGTAGTCACTAAACTGCTGTGCTCTCTGGGTCAGAAATTAAGAAAAGTGATCGAAAATGCTCGCTGAGATACTTCCTGCCTAGAGCAGAGAATAGTTTCCTCTCATATTACAAAAAAATGGATGGAAAACGATCCTTTAATGTTCCGGGTAAACCGGTTAGGCAGGGCCTGTCCACTTTCCACTGAAATGCATTGACGTATATCAACGGGAGATTACAATAGCCATTAGCAGATGGTTTTTACATGGGAGCTCTGTTTTTCTGGACACTTAAGAGGGATTTTTTAACAAACTGGTACAGTATTAACATTGGCCTTCCACACTGTACATGGCTTTATCACATAAACTGCCATTGCCAAAGGGCAATCAAACACAGAAGATAATTGAATCAGGCCAACTTGAAGACATGATTCAAGAGTTCTTATAGTAAACAACCATATTTCATGTCTAATCAGATATAAAATACGAAATATAGTTTACTAAACTTTACTTAGAGCTCTATTCAATCAGCATCGCGGAAGTACAGCTTTACAGCGTGATTGAATATTAAAGGCAATGCTCCCGCTTTAGAGGAGACTGCATTCACGGTAAACGCTGCTTGTCGGCTCAATCGGAAATTACCTTTACATTTCTGTCGCGGAATCTGTAACGCTTCAGCTTTACAGCTTGAATAGAGCCCATAATGTACATAAAGTATAGAAGAAAATTACTCTCCAAGACAAGCATCAGTCATTGTAATGGTCTATATATGAAGGCCTGAAGCGTGGTGAATGTGGTGCTCTTGTATAATGTATTGTACTGTAGTCCTTGGAGGCAGAGGCAGATCCTAGCCAGCATTAAACACTAGATGGCGGAAGTGACTTGACTTCGATTGCTAGAGCACTAGCCATTGCCGATGCCAATAGACTGCGCTTTAAAAAAAAAGCCTTAGTTGAGGCCTTGACCCCTCAAAGTAATGCAAAGGATATATATACTAGTAACTACAGATCATGAGAGAAGAAACATTAGTGGGCATACTAATTTACTAAAAGTTAATAATATGAATTTGCTGAAGGGGACCACTATTTGCCCTTAGCACTTCTACATGTATTCTATATAAATAAAAATAAATAAATTGGTCATTTAGCAGACGCTCTTATCCAGAGCAACTTACAGGAGCAATTGGGGTTAAGTGCCTTGCTCAAGGGCACATCGACAGATTTTTCACCTAGTCAGCTCGGTGAAAGCCTCCCTACTGTTATCTTATTTTACTTTTTTTCTCAACACTTTTTTTGTTGTTGTTTTATTTTTACTATTTTGTTAAAAATAAATGCACTGTTGGTTAAGGGCTGTAAGTAAGCATTTCACTGTAATGTCTGCACCTGTTGTATTCGGCGCATGTGGCCAATAAAATTTGATTATATTAGATTTTATTAGAACCAGCAACCTTTCGGTTACTGGTACAACGCTCTTAACCACTATGCTACCAGCCGCCCCATATATGTTGTATTGAAGGTCAGAAACATTAGATAGGGATATTTGTGCATAAAAGGGTCGATATGTCAACGGAAGTGGATGCATTAGTTTTCTCCTCTACTGTCGTAAGCCAGAATGCATCAAGCTGATGATGAACACAGGGGACCACGGTCCTTAAATAGATGGGAGTGATCAGGACCCTCTCTATGGTACAGCATGACGGGACAGACACTTAATTCACCTCATAAATATGTATGTATGTAGTATGTGCCTTCAAAAAGTATTCATACCCCTTGACTTATTCCACATTTTGTTGTTACAGCTTGAATTCAAAGTGGATTAAAAAAAAAAATTTCTTACCCGTCTACAAACAATGTACCCCATAATGACAAAGTGAAAACATGTTTTAACATTTTTTTGCAAATCTATTGAAAATAAAATACAGAAATATCTCATTTACATAATTATTCACACCCCTGAGTCAATACATGTTAGAATCACCTTTGGCAGCGATTACAGCTGTGAGTCTTTCTGGGTAAGACTCTAAGATCTTTGCACACCTGGATTGTACAATATTTGCACTTTATTCTTTTCTATATTTTTTAAGCTCTTTCAAGTTGGTTGTTGATTATTGCTAGACGGCCATTTTCAAGTGTTGCCATAGATTCTCAAGCCGATTTTAAGTCAAAACGGTAACTAGGCCACTCAGGAACATTCACTGTCATCTTGGTAAGTACCGCCAGTGTATATTTGGTCTTGTGTTTTAGGATATTGTCCTACTGAAAGGTGAATTTGTCTCCCAGTGTCTGTTGGAAAGCAGACTGAACCATGTTTTCCTCTAGGATTTTGCCTGTGCTTAGCTCTATTCCGTTTATTTTCATCCTAAACAACTCCCTAGTCCTTGCCGATGACAAGCATACCAATAACATGATGCAGCCACCACCATGCTTGAAAATATGAAGAGTGGTACTCAGTGATGTGTTGTGTTGGATTTGCCCCAAACACAACGCTTCGTATTCAGTACTTAAAGTTAATTTCATTGCCACATTTTTTGCAGTTTTACTTTAGTGCCTTTTTGCAAACAGGATGCATGTTTTGGAATATTTTTATTGTGTACAGGCGTTCTTCTTTCCACTGTAATTTAGGTTAGTATTGTGGAGTAACTACAACGTTGTTGAGCCATCCTCAGTTTCTCCTATCACAGCCATTAAACTCTGTAACTGTTTTAAAGTCACAATTGGCCTCATGGTGAAATCCCGGAGCGGTTTCCTTCCTCTCAGGCAACTGAGTTAGGAAGGACGCCTGTATCTTTGTAGTGACTGGGTGTATTGATATACCATCCAAAGTGTAATTAATAACTTCACCATGCTCAAAGGGATATTCAATGTCTGTTTTTTTTTTTACCTCCCTGGTCTTTGTTGTTGAATTTGTGTTTGAAATTCACTGCTCGACTGAGGGACCTTACAGATAATTGTATGTGTGGGGTACAGAGATGAGGTAGTCATTTAAAAATCATGTTAAACACTATTATTGCACACAGAGTGAGTTCATGCAAGTTATTATGTGACTTGTTTAGCAAATATTTACTCCTGAACTTATTTAGGCTTGCCATAAGAAAGGGGTTGAATACTTATTGACTCAAGACATTTCAGCCTTTAATCTTTTATTAATTTGGAAAAATGTCTAAAAACATAATTCCATTATGGGGTATTGTGTGTGGGCCAGTGACACAAAATTGTAATTTAATCAATTTTAAATTCAGGCTGAAATACAACAAAATGTGGATAAAGACAAGGGTCTGAATGCTTTCTGAAGGCACTATATGTATGTCTGAAATGTCAAAGTGAAAATTTCAAACTTCAGAAGCTTTATTAATACATCTCAAATCCACTACAAGTTTGACATTTTCTGCATTGCAGGAAAGTTCTCCTGCAACAATGAGATTAAATTAAAATCCTACATCTGTAGGTAGGTAGGTATGTATGTATGTATGTACACTACAGTCTCAACGTTAACAGTGAAGAGGCGACTCCGGGTTGCTGACCTTCTAGGCAGAGTTGCAAAGAAAAAGGCATATCTCAATGCCCATCTTAATCTTTTCTTTTTATTGGCCAGTCTGAGATATGGCTTTTTCTTTGCAACTCTGCCTAGAAGGTCAGCATCCCGGAGTCGCCTCTTCACTGTTGACATTGAGACTGGTGTCTTGCGGGTACTATTTAATTAAGCTGCCAGTTGAGGACCTGTGAGGCATCTGTTTCTCAAACTAGACACTCTAATGTATTTGTCCTCTTGCTCAGTTGTGCAACGGGGCCTCCCATTCCTCTTTCTATTCTGGTTAGAGCCAGTTTGCGCTGTTCTGTGAAGGGAGTAGTACACAGCGTTGTACGAGATCTTCAGTTTCTTGGCAATTTCTCGCATGGAATATCCTTCATTTCTCAGAACAAGAATAGACTGATGAGTTTCAGAAGAAAGTAATTTGTTTCTGGCCATTTTGAGCCTGTAATCGAACCCACAATTGCTGATGCTCCAGATACTCAACTAGTCTCAAGAAGGCCAGTTTTATAGCTTTTTGAATGAGCACAACAGTTTTCAGCTGTGCTAACATAATTGCAAAAGAGATTTCAAATGATCAATTAGCCTTTTAAAATGATAAACTTGGATTAGCAAACACAACGTGCCATTGGAACACAGGACTCATGGTTGCTGATAATGGGCCTCTGTACGCCTATGTAGATATTCCATAAAAAATCATTCCTTTCCAGCTACAATAGCCATTTACAACATTAACAATGTCTACACTGTATTTCTGATCAATTTGATGTTATTTTAATGGACAAAAAAAATGCTTTTCTATCGAAAACAAGGACATTTCTAAGTGACCCCAAACGTTTGAACGGTAGTGTATGTATGTATGTACTGTATGTATCAATCTCCATAAAACCATGCCATCTGTCCCATGCTCTGCCCATCCATAATCCTGCCATAGGATAAGTGGCCCCCAACAGGGACAAGAGGCAGACCCCCAGGTTCTACTACAACAGTCTGTGTCTCAGATCCACTCTGGATAAGCTGAGACCATCAGTCAAAAGGACAGGATAGCTTTATCAGTGACTACATATTTTTACATTTTAGTCATTTAGCAGACGCTCTTATCCAGAGCGACTTACAGGAGCAATTAGGGTTAAGTGCCTTGCTCAAGGGCACATCGACAGATTTTTCACCTAGTCGGCTCGGGGATTAGAACCAGCGACCTTTCGGTTACTGGCACAACGCTCTTACCCACTAAGCTACCTGCCGCCCCATGAATACTGGGGAGAGGTGGGCTGCAGTACACAACAGTAATACTAATAGAACGTCACAAAAGATGCTGGAAAGTGTCTTTCTACGTGTATCTTCAATCATTCAATCATGCCTGTCTTTGTCTGTGAATGGAATAAGCATGTGTTTAACTCAACTGGTTGCTGGCTGCTCCTGTGATGAGATGGACTACAGATACCTTGCTGTCCGGTAATAACATGATCATGGCATACGTTTCAACTTGGGATGTGAGCGGTGAGAAAGAGAGATGGTCACCCTGCCTCTCAGGGCTGAGGCGTGTGTGTGCCTGTATGTGTTTGCAAACCAGGTCTGTGTGTCCAGCAGTGTGCCAGCCTGCCAGGGGTCCATTAATGACTGTATTGCCCAAGAATGCCAGTCTAATGTGGCCTGCTGGCAGCACCACTTGGCCAGCGGCACCGTCACTGTTCTACTAACTACACACCCAGCCACAGCCTCACAGGAGGGGGAGGAGAGCCTCCATGGACAAGTCCAGTACAAACACAGTCAATTATTGCTATTAGTGCAACAGACACGGTCAGTATTGTGTCAATACTAGTAGTTCCATAAAAGGCAAACAAGTACAACGCCAAGCTGTGAGTACAATCAGCAATATACTATAGATCAATGGAGAGAGACAGGAATGCTGAAGCTAGATGTATTGGACTGCCGAACCATTGGTGTTGTGTATGTTTTGTATACAGGATGGCTGTGAAGTGAGTGCCAGGCTGACAGTGACCGTGTAGGCCAGGGTACTATTGTGCCGCCTGCTGCCATACAAAGGCACACAGACGGAGCACGCCGATCCCAGCGCAGTGTGCTGCTCAAGCTGTGATATTTCAGACAGCACTACACAGCCTGCCTCCGTCATTTTGCCAGTAAACAATGTCATCACTGATTCCTCAGAGAGCGGGTGCTGTTACATATTCTACCCACTAGGGTACTGTGTTGCGGAGTGCCACGAGATGTGGTATGTCCTCCCAAGGTTGTGGACCTTGGGCTGTGTTTACACAGGCAGCGCAATTCTGATGTTTTTTTCACTAATTGGTCTTCTTACCAGATCAGCTCTGAAAAAGATCTGATGTGAAAATATCTGATGTGATAAGATCTGATGTGATTGGTCAAAATTCCAATTAATGAAAACAATGTCAGAATTGGGCTGCCTGTGTAAACGCAGCCATAATGACCTCTCCCTGTAGATATGGCCAAACAATTACTGCTGTCTCCTTTTATTAATCACACCAGTCTATCAAGATAAATCATTGTTAATGGATTTCTAATTTGGGATTGAGAGGAGGCAGGACTTGGGGGACAGGCATTGTTTGTAGTGAGAGGCTTAAACCTGATAGAGAGCAAAGCATCACAAATAAGATTGGTAGCATCCTGAGTGAGTACATTACAATTCTTTAAAAGTCAATTTTGGAACATTATCTAAATCGTTGCATTTCAAAATACTGAGCTCAGCGCAACAGCTTCCTTTGTATAGTTCTGGCTCAAAGGAAGGACCTACCATGGATGAAGAACAATGTGGCATAAGCTCTAATTGATATATAGTAACAAATGAGGCAGTTTCACTCTGCTTTGCTGCAGGCTTCTGAGTGCTTACAGTTAGCTGGTTCTGCTGGTAAACAACAGCTACAGCATCCATGCTGCAGCACAGTAGACTAGTAGACCACTGCCATGGAGACAACCAGTGTTGCTATGGAGACATCCTCAAGGCTCTGTGAGGAGAAGAGCTGGATCCTATTTGTGGCTGAAAGGCTGGACCACAGGGCTGGGCTCACAGCCCCAGAGCTCTCTGCTGCCCCCCCCCCCCCCCCCCGCCCCTCAGGGCCTGGAGGACTGACTGCAACAGCAGATAAAGACATGGACCAGGGCAACTGGGACTGGTAAAAGGCCCTGGCATTACCTCTCCCCCAGGGTATTGACTATGATGTTGGGGAGCAGCTCCAAGCTCCACCGTGGGGACTAATGACAAAGCAGAAGAGCAGCTCTGAGCTCCACAGTAGGGACTAACAACAAAGCAGAAAAGCAGCTCTGAGCTCCACCGTGGGGACGACATAACTACCACCAAAAGGAGCAGCTCATTGTCTAAATACATCAACTTGTTTGTATTTGTCCACAGTGGCATTTCTGCTATTTCAGAAACAAAGATAATCAAACATAGAAATAGCAAAAGGGGAACAAAGGGCTGTGAAGTCCATCCAACATCCAACATGAATTCAGTACTGTCTGAACTGTATGCCAGTCTCCTTCCTCACTAAACCACTGTACTGTAGCATCTAGGCCTTACATCTCACTTAAAGCACACAGGAAATAAGCAGAGTAGCAGACTAGATCTAATACCTGGCTATTACCATATTCCCCCTCACTTTTTGCCTAGCAGATTTGGAGAAGTCTGAGGATCCAAGTCTGGCAGAGTAATTATGGAGTGTTCTGTCTCAGAGGAAAGGGGGAACAGACGTCAATAGTCTTAGACGTCAATGGAGACTAATTATAAGAACACATGGTGCTATGCAAAGACTAAAAGCAGAGTTGTTCTGCCAAACTTTCTGACTACTTGACTGAGATAAAATGGCTATTGATCAGAGACTTTGAATTCTTTCCAGCCACTATTAATATTCATTCACATGCCTCAAAAGGTATGACGTGACGCTGATCAGACCTCGGTTTCTCCATCTTTCTTATCAAATTGCACTTCCACCCTCACTCAAACCTACAAATAATCAAGAGAAATGTCATTCGAAATAACTGCATAGCATTCCGAAATGGCAATCCTTGATTCCATCCTTGTCAATCATGACTTCATACACCTGCACTCACGTCAATGCATGTCATTTGCCTTCCAGCCTAAAGCAGTGGTGCATGCCGGCAGGTTCCAGTCTCTTAGCAATACACTCACAGTTACGCACACAGTCTTAGTAATGCACACAGTGTTTGAGATGGGTGCTTGTAATGACGTGGATAAATCTCAATCAGAGGCACCAAACGGCGTGTGAAATAGCACAGCTACGAGACGGGTCTGACCTGAATGACTAATAGGAGTGACGCACACACACACACACCCACACACACACACCCACACACACACACACCCACACCCACACACACACACACACACACACACACACACACACACACACACACACACACACCCCGAGTCGAACGGAGAACCACGGACCACGGCAGCTTTACTCTCCTTCCTCTAACGACTTCTCCCTATTTCACCTGCAGGCCCAGACAAGGGATACTCATCTTAAAAGCTACAGTCCAAGAGCCCTGGAAGACATCGAGCTCATTCTCTACAACCCACCACCAATAAAACCTTATTAACAATGCATGACATGGCCCGTCTGTCTCACTATGATGTGCGAGTGGGAAAGAGGACATGTTTATTTAACGTTCAATATTAGTGATGAAACATTCATAAGATGATGTCAATGGACGAGGGATTATCATGTCGATGTACAACATGAGTCAAGTCTATTTCCTTTTTTCCTCTGTTGATGGAAATTGAAAATGAAACCTGCGGTGCGGTGTGTGTGACTCAACTCTGCAGACGCCCATCCGGTCCCTGGCTGTATTCCCCCGGGGGTTGTGGGCTAAACTATAATCAAGGTGAGGGATGGGGTGAGCAGGAGGGCGTGTAAAAGCCCCGATGATTGACAGCTCAGTGAGGGGTCACGGGGAGCATAAATAACAGATTAAAAAGCAGCGGACACCTCTGAAGGGCAATGCGTCAACCACCTGTATGGCAATATTACAGGAGGGAGTGGGTCATACTACAGAAAGATAGTACTGAGGCTGAGAGGTCTATAGAATTAGAAGGATTATGGTAAGACCTATTAACTGTAATTCTATAGGTTATCCAGGTACAGTAGCCATAGGGTCATAGCTACTCACAGAGCCCACAATGAGGCCATACAGACTCTACACAATCAGGTTGGCCTGGCGCTGTTGATGTCTGTTTCTGGGTTAGCCACTGCACACTGTCAAATTGTAACCTACTTATATCATTTGACTGAGGAGGAGAAAGAGGAGAATTGGACCACATAACATGCAATACACACACACACAGGGACTATATAACATGCAATATACACACACACAGGGACTATATAACATGCAATATACACACACACAGGGACTATATAACATGCAATATACACACACACAGGGACTATATAACACGCAATATACACACACACAGGGACTATATAACATGCAATATACACACACACAGGGACTATATAACATGCAATATACACACACACAGGGACTATATAACAAGCAATATACACACACGCAGGGACTATATAACACGCAATATACACACACGCAGGGACTATATAACACGCAATATCCACACACACAGGGACTATATAACACGCAATATACACACACAGGGACTATATAACACGCAATATACACACACACACGCAGGGACTATATAACACGCAATATACACACACACAGGGACTATATAACACGCAATATACACACACACAGGGACTATATAACACGCAATATACACACACACAGGGACTATATAACACGCAATATACACACACACAGGGACTATATAACACGCATGCACACACACAGGGACTAAATAACACGCAATATACACACACACAGGGACTATATAACACGCAATATACACACACACAGGGACTATATAACATGCAATATACACACACACAGGGACTATATAACATGCAATATACAC
Organism: Coregonus lavaretus; assembly: GCF_964263955.1. Lineage (NCBI taxonomy): Eukaryota > Metazoa > Chordata > Actinopteri > Salmoniformes > Salmonidae > Coregonus > Coregonus lavaretus. The sequence goes on from NC_140016.1 coordinate 21,655,243, forward strand.
ACACACAGGGACTATATAACACGCAATATACACACACACAGGGACTATATAACATGCAATATCCACACACAGGGACTATATAACATGCAATATACACACACACAGGGACTATATAACACGCAATATACACACACACAGGGACTATATAACACGCAATATACACACACACACGCAGGGACTATATAACACGCAATATACACACACAGGGACTATATAACATGCAATATACACACACACAGGGACTATATAACACGCAATATACACACAGGGACTATATAACACGCAATATACACACACACAGGGACTATATAACACGCAATATACACACACACAGGGACTATATAACATGCAATATACACACAGGGACTATATAACACACAATATACACACACACAGGGACTATATAACATGCAATATACACACACACAGGGACTATATAACACGCAATATACACACACACAGGGACTATATAACACGCAATATACACACACACAGGGACTATATAAAACGCAATATACACACACACAGGGACTATATAACACGCAATATACACACACACAGGGACTATATAACATGCAATATACACACACACAGGGACTATATAACATGCAATATACACACACACAGGGACTATATAACATGCAATATACACACACAGGGACTATATAACACGCAATATATACACACACAGGGACTATATAACATGCAATATACACACACACAGGGACTATATAACATGCAATATACACACACACACGCAGGGACTATATAACACGCAATATACACACACACAGGGACTATATAACACGCAATATACACACACACAGGGACTATATAACATGCAATATACACACACAGGGACTATATAACATGCAATATACACACACACAGGGACTATATAACATGCAATATACACACACAGGGACTATATAACACGCAATATACACACACACAGGGACTATATAACATGCAATATACACACACACAGGGACTATATAACACGCAATATACACACACACAGGGACTATATAACATGCAATATACACACAGGGACTATATAACACGCAATATACACACACAGAGGGACTATATAACATGCAATATACACACACACAGGGACTATATAACACGCAATATACACACACACAGGGACTATATAACACGCAATATACACACACACAGGGACTATATAACACGCAATATACACACACACAGGGACTATATAAAACGCAATATACACACACACAGGGACTATATAACACGCAATATACACACACACAGGGACTATATAACACGCAATATACACACACACAGGGACTATATAACACGCAATATACACACACACAGGGACTATATAACACGCAATACACACACACACAGGGACTATATAACACGCAATATACACACACACAGGGACTATATAACACGCAATATACACACACACAGGGACTATATAACACGCAATATACACACACACACACAGGGACTATATAACACGCAATACACACACACACAGGGACTATATAACATGCAATATACACACACACAGGGACTATATAACACGCAATATACACACACACAGGGACTATATAACACGCAATATACACACACACAGGGACTATATAACATGCAATATACACACACACAGGGACTATATAACATGCAATATACACACACACAGGGACTATATAACACGCAATACACACACACACAGGGACTATATAACATGCAATATACACACACACAGGGACTATATAACACGCAATATACACACACACAGGGACTATATAACACGCAATATACACACACACAGGGACTATATAACATGCAATATACACACACACAGGGACTATATAACACGCAATATACACACACACACAGGGACTATATAACACGCAATATCCACACACACACGCAGGGACTATATAACATGAAATATATACACACACAGGGACTATATAACATGCAATATACACACACACAGGGACTATATAACACGCAATATACACACACACAGGGACTATATAACATGCAATATACACACACACAGGGACTATATAACACGCAATATACACACATACACAGGGACTATATAACACGCAATATACACACACACAGGGACTATATAACACGCAATATACACACACACAGGGACTATATAACACGCAATATACACACACACGCAGGGACTATATAACACGCAATATACACACATACACAGGGACTATATAACATGCAATATACACACACACAGGGACTATATAACACGCAATATACACACACACAGGGACTATATAACACGCAATATACACACACACAGGGACTATATAACACGCAATATACACACACACAGGGACTATATAACATGCAATATACACACACACAGGGACTATATAACATGCAATATACACACACACAGGGACTATATAACACGCAATATACACACACACAGGGACTATATAACACGCAATATACACACACACAGGGACTATATAACACGCAATATACACACACACAGGGACTATATAACACGCAATATACACACACACAGGGACTATATAACATGCAATATACACACACAGGGACTATATAACACGCAATATACACACACACAGGTACTATATAACACGCAATATACACACACAGGGACTATATAACACGCAATATACACACACACAGGGACTATATAACATGCAATATACACACACACGCAGGGACTATATAACACGCATGCACACACACACCACACACACATACACACACAAACACACACACACAAACACACACACATACATACACAAACATCTACTCAAACACTCACAAAGTTACACACTTTCACACACACACACACACACAGGGAGACAGTCAGCCCTGATAAATCTGATAATGAGTTTCTAACTGACAGTCATCACGACAACAAATGCCTCAATTACAGCCAGCAGAGAAAACAAACAGGAGGCAGGAGGAGGAGAAAATCAAATCCCCGTGCCACTGAACTGCCAAAATGGATGATTGAACAGTACACACGCACGCACACACACACGCTTGCACGCACACACATACACAAAGGAGTTGAGTGGAAGTAGTTACTGCAAAAATAATGAAGGTCTGGCCTTCTGCATTGGCAGACAGTCATTATGAATAACGCATGGCAAATTGTACCCCTCCAGTCCTGACAGGGAGGAACACAGTTAAGCAGGCCAGGAAGTGTGAAGTGATGCGGGCCTACATTCTTCTGCCAGCCAATCAGCCAGCCAACCAACCAGCCAGCCAGCCAACCAACCAACCAGCCAGCCAACCAGCCAACCAGCCAGCCAACCAGCCTAACACATAAAGGTGGTAATGGGATGTAGATAGGGCTTTGATACTGATGCTCTGTCCGGGTCAGACTGACAAGTCTACTGGGTGAAGGAGACACAGCAGAGCAGATATAGACCCACCCCCAGAGGAGTACAGGTCAGGTCTGGGTTTCATTTCAGAAAGTTGCATCCTCCACTGTCCTGGCTCACCCTCTCACAGATATTATAGGACTGACTAGATGAAGGCTTCATAGTTGAAGGCACACCTATTCAGTCAGCTCAGAATTGCAAAGGGAAGTGAATGAGGCCAGAAGGATAGGGAGGATCAACGTTTTGGAATGAAATCTAGTCATGATGAGAGATCTACTCTGTTAGCAGGAAGTCACAGTGTTAGCCCATCTGTCAATCCCCTTGCTACTGATCATGCTACCAGCTGCTACATGCTAATCTTAGCTCCCACCAGGCCACACTGGTCCAAAATAATATACCCTGCTCACCTCCACTTCCACTGGTTTTAAATAGCAGGGGAAGTTTTTGCTTGGGGAACTGACTAGCACGCTGGTGTGACTCTAGGTAAGAGGAATACATACATTTTGCCCGGGCATGCAGTTTGGATTTCTAAATTCCCACGCTCCTAATGTGTTTCCTGGAGTAGGTGTCGGGTATCTTTCTGCCAGCTTGGCAGCATGGCACGGAGTGCTGCCATAACTCTGCCATGACGACTGACTCTAGATCAGAAGATCAGAGCCACGGGGAATGGACGGAACTGAGTCTGCTGCTCTCCGTGCAGTTTGTGAGGAACTGTGATCACTGGACATACTGTGTGTGAGTGTGTTAGTGAAGGCTCCTCAGAGGAGGAAGGGGAGGACCATCCTTCTCAGTGAATTTCATAAAAATGAAAATCGTGAAACGTGAAAAAAAGTATAATTTTTTAGATAAAACTATACTAAATATATTCACGTCACCAAATAATTTATCAAAACACACTGTTTTGCAATGAAGGTCTACAGTAGCCTCAACAGCAGTCGGTAGGGTAGCACCATGATGTAGCCGGAGGACTGCTAATTTCCATCCTGTGGGTACATTGACTTCAATAGAAAACCTAGGAGGCTCATGGTTCTCACCCCCTTCCAGAGACTTACACAGTAATTATGACAACTTCTGGAAGACGGCCTCCAACCTATCAGAGCTCTTGCAGCATGAACTGACATGTTGTCTGACCAATCAAAGGATCAGAGAATGAATCTAGTACTGAAACCATAAGCTACAGCTAGCTAGCACTGCAGTGCATAAAATGTGGTGAGTAGTTGTGACAGAGTACGTATGTTGGGCAAATCTCAGCAGTGCTAGGTAGCTGTGACCTACAGTAAGAAGCATAGACTCTTGAGATCTGGGCTTATAGAAATGTATTACTTTCTATGGAGTGCAAGGTGTAGAACGGGGTTGAATTTGTAAAATCAAGCCTCAGTCAGTCGTAATGTTAGGTTTTACCAAGGCCCAAAACTTTCATTCTGTAGATACACTCTCTCCAAAAGGGCAAGCAGACTCTTCTAACAAGCAGGACAGCACACTTTGATTGCTACTCTGTGCTGCTTGTGTAGATCAATTATTCATGAAACTTTTTTACCACCAATTTGGTTGTGTGCGATCCAAAAAATCAAAAAGTAGGGGGTCGCTACCTCCCTCCTTCCTCATCCTGTTGTGACGCGTACAGAGTACAATGTCAATGCCTGTGGAGTAGGCTAAATGTGGGGGCTGGATTAAGGTGATTCAGGGTGGCTCAGCCTTCATCTCTGCTGTGATTCATCTCTGCCTGGGCCTCCCAGCCTCCTGTTTACAGTCCTATCAGAACTTTTGAGGTGGTGAGAGGGTGGGCTCAGCAACCTGATGCACCTTTGCTGCAGTGGAGGAATAAATTGATCCCTGTCTCTGTCTCTGTCTCTGTCTCTGTCTCTGTGTCTGTCTCTCTCTCTGTCTTTGTCTCTCTCTCTCTCTTTGTCTCTCTCTCTCTCTCTCTCTCTCACACTACTGTATCATCCTCTCTATCTATCTTTTTCTCTTTTATTCTATCTCATTCAGAGTGAGTCAGGGAGGGATGTAGAGGTGTGTATTAAGGAAAGCTGGTCACGTCACACTCTGGCCTTGAGATCAGTGAATCTCATCCTGTCTGTCTCTGGTCTCAACTCACAGAGCCAACAAACTATGATTTACAGATGTCTCAGAGTCACAGTCTCATAAGAGATGGCTGCTGTTTGATTATGTCAAGGATGGGAGGGGGTACGCAGTATTCCATTTCAACTGTTTGTCGTCTTTCTCTGGGTTCCTTTCATTTGAATGATGTGATGGAGGGTTTGCGCAGAGAGCTGGCCCGGCCGCGGCTTGGCTCGGCAGACGATAGGGCAGCAAGAGACACTACCATGGCTCTCTGAATGGGAGGTTCAAGGGTAAACAGCAAATTGAAATTCCTTTCATTCTTCCTTTTCTATTGCCTCCCCCCCTCTCTCTTGCTCCCCCTCTCTCTCGCTCTGTCTCGAAATGTCAAGAAATGTGACAGTCTTTTAGCTTCAGGCGGCGTGATGTTTGGATACAATAAAAGCATTATAGACTAGTTTCTCAAATCATCCATAGGCATTAATAAAGTCACCAAGAGAGATCAAATCAGCACTCTCTATAACAGTAAAACCAGTACAGACAGAGCACAGTAGAAACTGAGAAGGGTCCCCACAGCCTGAGAAACCGACAGAGGGTGTTAGAGTGTAGTTCCACAGAGCCTAGGAGCCTATAGGGCACATGAACACCTACAGCCCCCAGGGTTAGCAGGGATCTCCTCCCCTTGTTAGCACCCCTACAACCCCTAGTCCCAGTGGTATGTACTGAGTCAGGGGGTTACGCCATAATCTGATTGGAGATTTCTCTCAGCGTCCCAGGATGTGAGGGTTCAGTTCATGTCATTATGGTCCCCCGTCCACAAGCATTATATTACCACAATTTAGATCCCCAACCTCAGGTCGGGTTTAGGTATCGTTTTGGATTTGAAGTGATGCCATTTGATCCCATTTAAAAAGCAGCTGCCATAACAAGCACTAGCTCGCATGAGCTAGGTTATCGGTAGTGATAACGTAAATAACATGAGATCAAATATAGAATTTAGATAAGACAAAAAGCGGGAGAGAAGCCTTGGCTGGATCTCTAGGAATGATCTCTACTCTTCAAATCTGATCCAGGATCAGGGATGTTTACCCCGGTGAGGCGATAACATGCTCAGAGGATATTAGACCTAGAGACTGATTAACCACGGCTGACAGCAACCAGCTCTGATTTGCGTGTGATCAGTGCTACTGACTGCCTTCCTCCCTGCTTGCCTTGTGGATTGCCTGCTCATTACATCACCCACAACACGCATCTGAAGCAGCCCGTAGGCGAGAACACATGCCCTGTGTGTCCACCACCGTGCCACACTTCGCTCTGCTACAGTATGCGCTATGCTATCAAGTTAACACTTGGTGGGAGAAAATAAAAAGCTATGGATGTGTTGGAATCTGCCCCTGTGGGTCTCAATCTGTTTCTTGTGTCTGATTTGGGTGGGAAGGTGTTGTTGTGGGAGGGTGTTGTTATGGGAGGGTGTTGCTGTGTGTGTGTGTGTGTGTGTGTGTGTGTGTGTGTGTGTGTGTGTGTGTGTGTGTGTGTGTGTGTGTGTGTACTATGTACTGAGGGACAGCTGCTAGAGTGTAGTGTGAGAGCAGCCTGATGTGATGTAATGTGTGATGTCTCATAATGTGTCCAGCCACTGGATTAGGGGGCTGACGCTAATGGTTACCATAGGGATCTGGGTCTGAAGGGGTGAGCACGGTAAAATCAAATCAAAGTGTATTGGTCGCGTACACAGATTTCCAGATGTTATGGCAGGTGCAGCGAAATGCTTGTGTTTCTAGATCCAACAGTGCAGTAATAGCTAGTGAAAAAATTTACTATAAAAAACAATTCACACATAATCCAGAAAAATAAAGAAATAAAGAAATATCAGAACGAGCAATGTCAGAGACTGGAACATAAACATATATACATATTATTTATAAGGCAACTGCAAATTCCACTGTTGTGGCTAGCTTCACATACAGTGGGGAAAAATGTATTTAGTCAGCCACCAATTGTGCAAGTTCTCCCACTTAAAAAGATGAGAGAGGCCTGTAATTTTCATCATAGGTACATGTCAACTATGACAGACAAATTGAGAAAAAAAAATCCAGAAAATCACATTGTAGGATTTTTAATGAATTTATTTGCAAATTATGGTGGAAAATAAGTATTTGGTCACCTACAAACAAGCAAGATTTCTGGCTCTCACAGACCTGTAACTTATTCTTTAAGAGGCACCTCTGTCCTCCACTCGTTACCTGTATTAATGGCACCTGTTTGCACTTGTTATCCGTATAAAAGACACCTGTCCACAACCTCAAACAGTCACACTCCAAACTCCACTATGGCCAAGACCAAAGAGCTGTCAAAGGACACCAGAAACAAAATTGTAGACCTGCACCAGGCTGGGAAGACTGAATCTGCAATAGGTAAGCAGCTTGGTTTGAAGAAATCAACTGTGGGAGCAATTATTAGGAAATGGAAGACATACAAGACCACTGATAATCTCCCTCGATCTGGGGCTCCACGCAAGAGCTCACCCCGTGGGGTCAAAATGATCACAAGAACGGTGAGCAAAAATCCCAGAACCACATGGGGGGACCTAGTGAATGACCTGCAGAGAGCTGGGACCAAAGTAACAAAGCCTACCATCAGTAACACACTACGCCGCCAGGGACTCAAATCCTGCAGTCCCCCTGCTTAAGCCAGTACATGTCCAGGCCCGTCTGAAGTTTGCTAGAGTGCCTTTGGATGATCCAGAAGAGGATTGGGAGAATGTCATATGGTCAGATGAAACCAAAATATAACTTTTTGGTAAAAACTCAACTCGTCGTGTTTGGAGGACAAAGAATGCTGAGTTGCATCCAAAGAACACCATACCTACTGTGAAGCATGGGGGTGGAAACATCATGCTTTGGGGCTGTTTTTCTGCAAAGGGACCAGGACGACTGATCCGTGTAAAGGAAAGAATGAATGGGGCCATGTATCGTGAGATTTTGAGTGAAAACCTCCTTCCATCAGCAAGGGCATTGAAGATGAAACGTGGCTGGGTCTTTCAGCATGACAATGATCCCAAACACACCGCCCGGGCAACGAAGGAGTGGCTTCGTAAGAAGCATTTCAAGGTCCTGGAGTGGCCTAGCCAGTCTCCAGATCTCAACCCCATAGAAAATCTTTGGAGGGAGTTGAAAGTCTGTGTTGCCCAGCGACAGCCCCAAAACAGCACTGCTCTAGAGGAGATCTGCATGGAGGAATGGGCCAAAATACCAGCAACAGTGTGTGAAAACCTTGTGAAGACTTACAGAAAACGTTTGACCTGTGTCATTGCCAACAAAGGGTATATAACAAAGTATTGAGAAACTTTTGTTATTGACCAAATACTTATTTTCCACCATAATTTGCAAATAAATTCATTAAAAATCCTACAATGTGATTTTCTGGATTTTTTTTCCTCATTTTGTCTGTCATAGTTGACGTGTACCTATGATGAAAATTACAGGTCTCTCTCATCTTTTTAAGTGGGAGAACTTGCACAATTGGTGGCTGACTAAATACTTTTTTTCCCCACTGTAGGTGGATCCGACCACCAGTAATCAAATACGAACTGTCTTATAAATTAGGGGTATTTTAGATGATGACACCTAGCTAGCTAGTTAGCTAGCTAACTATAGCTACTGAAACAGATTATGTCGTTTGCCATGTTTTTGGGGAAGAACATTGTTTGCATCCATCAACTAGCTAGTTTCTTTTCTGACCAGCACTGTCCCAGAGCTTGGGGAACTGTGTCTGCGCAGACGCGACAGCGGCAGGTGCGCGAGACAAAACTTTACCGGCATCATAGCATACGTATCGGTGAATCGCTGTGACATATGAAATACGAGTGATAGTGTAATCAATGTGTAATAACTACTTTAAAAAGTAATGAACGTGTTCAATTGTTATGTAACATGCAGTCATATCCAGGTCCTGATTGGTCAACAAGCTTATAGTGTTATTTGACGTATATCTTTTTTGACACGCAAAGACCCAAACGGTGTTCCATACTACCGGGCGATAGTCATTTAGTTCAGTTACCTTCACTTTCTTGGGTACAGAAACAATAGAGGACATCTTGAAGCAAGTGGGAACAACAGACTGGGATAGGGAGAGATTGAATATGTCCATAAACACTCTAGCCAGCTGGTCTGCACATGCTCTGAGAACGCAGCTTGTGTGCTGTCTGGGCCAGCAGCCTTGCGAAGGCTAACACGCTTAAATGACTTACTCACGTCGGCCACGGAGAACGAGAGCACACAGTCCTCGTAAGAGTCGGGGGCTGGCGTTGGCGGCTCAATGTTGTTTTCCTTGAAGCAGACGAATAAGGTGTTTAGCTCGTCAGCAGTACGTCACAAACACAAAGAAAGAAACAACACAGATCAACCACAACAGACAGGCTCTGACAGTAACTCTGTTACTCTGCCAGCTACAACAACCCCAATGCACAATGGGTAGAGAACTCACTGTACTGTACGTCTTGTTTGTTTCCCCCCTAACGTGATGTTTGTGGCTGGAGGGGGCTAGGCTGTGGGTAGCTGGGGTGTGTGGGTGGAGGGGGCTAGGCTGTGGGTAGTTGGGGTGTGTGGGTGGAGGGGGCTAGGCTGTGGGTAGCTGGGGTGTGCAGGTGGAGGGGGCTAGGCTGTGGGTAGCTGGGGTGTGCGGGTGGGGGGGGGCTAGGCTGTGGGTAGCTGGGGTGTGCGGGTGGAGGGGGCTAGGCTGTGGGTAGATGGGGTGTGCGGTGGAAGGGGTAAGGTTGTGGGTAGCTGGTGTGTGTGGGTGGAGGGGGCTAGGCTGTGGGTAGCTGGGGTGTGTGGGTGGATGGGTATAGGCTGTGGGTAGCTGGGGTGTGTGGGTGGAGGGGTGTAGGCTGTGGGTAGCTGGGGTGTGTGGGTGGAGGGGGCTAGGCTGTGGGTAGCTGGGTTGTGTGGGTGGAGGGGGCTAGGCTGTGGGTAGGTGCTGGGGTGTGTGGGTGGAGGGGGCTAGGCTGTGGGTAGGAGCTGGGGTGTGTGGGTGGAGGGGGGCTAGGCTGTGGGTAGTGGCTGGAGTGTGTGGGTGGAGGAGGCTGTGGGTAGGTGCTGAGGTGTGTGGGTGGAGGTGGCATGGCTGTGGATGGGGTAGTGTGCTATATAATGTCCTGTGCTGCACTGCCATCCCTCACTGGCACCTGTCAGCCAAGCTACAGTACACTTCAGCTCAGTCCCACACGCTGCAATGCATCACACCACCCCCACACTGCTTATTCATCACACCGCCCCTTGTCGGACCGGGTTGCCTCAGCACAACATTTTATTTGGGTCTCCGATGAAGACTCGCAGGGCCCTCCTGTGCCCTGCATGCTGATGGGGGAGTGTGGAAGAAGCTGTGTGTGTGTCTGCGGGTGTGTGTGCGTGTGCAGAGCGGAACAAGGCTGTGAAACAGAACAGAACAGCGAGCAGTCTGCCGGAGGTTACTGAGGAAAACAGGGCACGTCCCAACCGAGCCAATCTAGTTACTTTACATAATTTGACAAACACCTGCAGCACTTAATGGAGTGGCACGGCACACCTTCGCAGGACTGCGGGGCAGGGGGGAGTAGAGGAAAGGGGAGGGGGACTTCTGCTGGCTTTAGAGGAGGGCTGAGGTAGCAAAGGTTTGACAGGTGAAGGATGATGTCATTGTTAACACTGTGCATTACCCCATAAAAAAAATTAAAATAAAACTTGTCTATAGCGCTGCCGAGGCCCTGCCACTGCTGCTAACCTTCAGCCCCAGAAAAATAAGCTACGGCTCCTAGATATTTTGATGTGATTTATTACGATACCCATGGCGACAGCTAGTCTTACTGGGGTCCGACACGAAACGAAAAAGACATTACAGACCCAAAAAATACATAAATGTAAAAACATTAACATGTAGTGTGTATGAGCATCTATCAGTTACACGTACATTTCAGTACAGTGAGGGAAAAAAGTATTTGATCCCCTGCTGATTTTGTAAGTTTGCCCACTGACAAAGACATGATCAGTCTATCATTTTAATGGTAGGTTTATTTGAACAGTGAGAGACAGAATAACAACAACAAAATCCAGAAATACGCATGTCAAAAATGTTATGAATTGATTTGCATTTTAATGAGGGAAATAAGCAAAACATGACTTAGTACTTGGTGGCAAAACCCTTGTTGGCAATCAGAGGTCAGACGTTTCTTGTAGTTGGCCACCAAGTTTGCACACATCTCAGGAGGGAAATGTCCCACTCTTCTTTGCAGATCTTCTCCAAGTCATTAAGGTTTTGAGGCTGACGTTTGGCAACTCGAACATTCAGCTCCCTTCACAGATTTTCTATGGGATTAAGGTCTGGAGACTGGCTAGGCCACTCTAGGACCTTAAAGTGCTTCTTCTTGAGCCACTCCTTTGTTGCCTTGGCCGTGTGTTTTGGGTCATTGTCATGCTGGAATACCCACCCACGACCCATTTTCAATGCCCTGGCTGAGGGAAGGAGGTTCTCACCCAAGATTTGACAGTACGTGGCCCCGTCCATCGTCCCTTTGATGCGGTGAAGTTGTCCTGTCCCCTTAGCAGAAAAACACCCCCAAAGCATAATGTTTCCACCTCCATGTTTGACAGTAGGGATGGTGTTCTTGGGGTCATAGGCAGCATTCCTCCTACTCCAAACACGGCGAGTTGAGTTGATGCCAAAGAGCTCGATTTTGGTCTCATCTGACCACAACACTTTCACCCAGTTCTCCTCTGAATCATTCAGATGTTCATTGGCAAACTTCAGACGGCCCTGTATATGTGCTTTCTTGAGCAGGGGGACCTTGCAGGCGCTGCAGGATTTCAGTCCTTCACGGCGTAGTGTGTTACCAATTGTTTTCTTGCTGACTATGGTCCCAGCTGCCTTGAGATCATTGACAAGATCCTCCAGTGTAGTTCTGGGCTGATTCCTCACCGTTCTCATGATCATTGCAACTCCACGAGGTGAGATCTTGCATGGAGCCCCAGGCCGAGGGAGATTGACAGTTATTTTGTGTTTCTTCCATTTGCGAATAATCGCACCAACTGTTGTCACCTTCACACCAAGCTGCTTGGCGATGGTCTTGTAGCCCATTCCAGCCTTGTGTAGGTCTACAATCTTGTCCCTGACATCCTTGGAGATCTCTTCGGTCTTGGCCATGGTGGAGATTTTGGAATCTGATTGATTGATTGCTTCTGTGGACAGGTGTCTTTTATGCAGGTAACAAGCTGAGAAAGGGAGCACTCCCTTTAAGAGTGTGCTCCTAATCTCAGCTCGTTACGTGTATAAAAGACACCTGTCCACAGAAGCAATCAATCCGGTTTCCGAGCTGGTCATGGGTGCACCTCAGCCACGCTCAAGGTCCTAAACGATATTATAACCGCGATCGATAATAGACAGTACTGTGCAGCCGTCTTCATCGACCTGGCCAAGGCTTTCGACTCTGTCAACCACCGCTTTCTTATTGGCAGACTAAATAGCCTTGGTTTCTCAAAAAACTGCCTCGCCTGGTTCACCAACTACTTCTCAGATAGAGTTCAATGTGTCAAATCGGAGGGCCTGTTGTCTGGACCTATGGCAGTCTCTATGGGGGTGCCACAGGGTTCAATTCTCAGGCCGACTCTTTTCTCTGTGGATATCAATGATGTCACTCTTGCTGCTGGTGACTCTCAGATCCACCTCTACGCAGACGACACCATTTTGTATACATCTGGCCCTCCAAACGAGCTTCAATGCCATACAAAACTCCTTCCGTAGCCTCCAACTGCTCTTAAACACTAGTAAAACTAAATGCATTCTTTTCAATTGAACGCTGCTGGCACCCGCCCACCCAACTAGAATCACTACTCTCGGCGGGTCTGACCTAGAGTATGTGGACAACTACAAATACCTAGGTGTCTGGTTAGACTGTAAACTATCCTTCCAGACTCACATTAAGCATCTCCAATCCAAAGTTAAATCTAGAATCGGCTTCCTATTTCGCAACAAAGCCTCCTTCACTCATGCTGCCAAACATGCCCTCGATAAACTGACTATCCTACCGATACTTGACTTCGGCGATGTCATTTACAAAATAGCCTCCAACACTCTACTCAGCAAATTGGATGTAGTCTATCACAGTGCCATCCGTTTTGTCACCAAAGCCCCATATTCTACCCACCACTGTGACCTGTACGCTCTTGTTGGCTGGTCCTCACTACATATTTGTCGCCAAACCCACTGGCTCCAGGTCATCTATAAATCACTGCTAGGCAAATCCCGCCTTATCTTAGCTCACTGGTCACCATAGCAACACCCACCCGTAGTATGCGCTCCAGCAGGTATATCTCACTGGTCATCCCCAAAGCCAACACATCCTTTGGCCGCCATTCCTTCCAGTTCTCTGCTGCCAATGACTGGAACAAACTGCAAAAATCTCTGAAGCTGGAGACTCTTATCTCCCTCACTAACTTTAAGCATCAGTTGTCAGAGCAGCTTACCGACCACTGCACCTGTACACAGCCCATCTGAAATTAGCCCACCCAACTACTTCATCCCCATTTTGTTATTTATTTTGCTCATTTGCACCCCAGTATCTCTATTTGCACATAATCTCTTGCACATCTATCATTCCATTGTTAATACTAAATTGTAATTATTTTGCACTATGGCCTATTTATTGCCTTACCTCTATAACTTGCTACATTTGCACACACTGTATATAGATTTTCTGTTGTATTTTTGACTTTATGTTTTGTTTATCCCATGTGTAACTCTGTGTTGTTGTTTTTTTTATCGCACTGCTTTGCTTTATCTTGGCCAGGTCGCAGTTGTAAATGAGAACTTGTTCTCAACTGGCTTACCTGGTTAAATAAAGGTTAAATAAAAAAAGTATAAAATAAAATGACAGCTTTGCACACTCTTGGCATTCTCTCAACCAGCTTTATGAGGAATGATTTTCTAACAGTCTTGAATGAGTTCCCACATATGCTGAGCACTTGTTGGCTGCTTTTCCTTCACTCTGCGGTACAACTCATCCCAAACCATCTCAATTGGGTTGATGTTGGGTGATTGTGGAGGCCAGGTCATCTGATGCAGCAATCCATCACTCTCCTTCCTGGTCAAATAGCCTGGAGGTGTGTTTTGGGTTATTGTCCCGTTGAAAAACAAATTAGTTAACTCTAATGAACGTATCCTCTGCAGCAGAGGTAACTCTGGGTCTTCCATTCCAGTGGTGGTCCTCATGAGAGCCAGTTTCATCATAGCGCTTGATGATTTTTGCGCCTGCACATGAAGAAACTTAAAAAATTCTTGAAATATTCCAGATTCACTGACCTTCATGTCTTAAAGTAATGATGGACTGTCATTTCTCTTTGCTTATTTGAGCTGTTCTTGAAATAATATGGACTTGGTCTTTTACCAAATAGGGCTATCTTCTGTATACCACCCCTACCTTGTCACAACACAACTGATTGGCTCAAACACATTAAGAAGGCACACCTGTTAATTGAAATGCATTCATGAAGCTGGTTGAGAGAATGCCAAGAGTGTGCAAAGCTGTCATCAAGGCAAAAGGTGGCTACTTCGAAGAATCTCAAATATAAACTATAATTTGATTTGTTTAACACTTTTTTGGTTACTACATGATTCCATACGTGTTATCATGTAGTAACCAATAACCAATAATCAAGATAAGATCAAACTAGAGCCTGCAGGACTTGTTTTGTGGAGTGTAGTGTCAAAAAAGCAGAGCATCTCTTTATTATGGACAGACCTCTACCCATCTTTACAACCATTGAATCTGTTAGAACCAGTAAAGGCTGCTTTACCACTCTTGGGTAGCAGAATGACTTTGGCTTCCCTCCAGGCCTGAGGACAAACACTTTCCTCTAGGCTCAGATAAAAGATATGACAGACAGGAGTGGCTATAGTCAGCTACCATCCTCAGTAGCTTTACATCTAAGTTATCAATGCCAGGAGTTTTGTAATTATTGATCGATAACATTACTTTCTCCAACTCTCCCACACTAATTGTACAAAATGACAATGCTTTTCTTTCATTATTAGTTTTTTTTATGCATGAGTACGATAGCTCACTGTTCGATGTTGGCATTTTCTGCCTAAGTTTGTCCACTTTGCCAATGAAGTAATCATTAAAATAATTGGCAACGTCAACTGATTATGTGATGAATATGCTATCTGATTCGATGAAAGATAGATATTAATTTGTCTTCCTGCCCATAATTTCATTTAAAGTATTCCAGCTTTTTTCCATCATTCTTTATATCATTGATCTTGGCTTCATAATACAGTTTCTTCTTCTTTTTGTTGAGTTTAGTCACATACTTTCTCAATTTGCATTACGTCAGCCAGTCAGATGTGCAGCCAGACTTATTAGCCACTCCTTTTGCCCCATCTCCCCATACCGTTTTTCAATTCCTCATCAATCCATGGAGCCTTAACAGTTCTAACAGTCAGTTTCTTAACAGGTGCATTTTTATCAACAATTGGAAAAAGTAATTTCATAAATTCATCAAGTGCAACGTCTGGATGCTCCTTATTAATCACATCAGATCAACAAATATTTTTTACATCATCCACATAAGAGTTACAGCATTTTTTGGTTACTACATGATTCAATATGTGTTATTTCATAGTTTTGATGTCTTCACTATTATTCTACAATGTAGAAAATAGTAAAAATAAAGAAAAACTCTTGAATGAGTAGGTGTTCTACAACTTTTGATCGGTAGTGTATACAGCAACACCTCCCCCATAAGCATTTCTGTATTTTCTATAGATGTTATATCCTTGAATTGCTGCTGCTGTATCATAAAATGAATGATCTAAGTGAGTTTCAGAAATGGCTAATATATTAATGTTATCTGATGTTAGAAAGTTATTGATTTCATGAACCTTATTTCTGCCCTTTCCTGGGTAGCTTATCAGAGATAGACATAACATGGAAAAGAGCAAACAAAGCAAGAGAAAAAAATATAAATTCAGTAGTCCATTAATCCGTTGGAGTGTGTAAGTGTGTGTGTGTGCTGCGGTGTTGACTCGACAAACCCATAGGCTTGGCTCTCCCATCCCTTCCAGGATTTTGGGAGGGTGGGTGGACAATGAGCCTGTCATAGCGGATGTAAGCAATGTCCCCACGTGCTCTGGCAGCTTTCATGGCACAGCTTCAGGATAGTCCTCGTTGAGGAAGATGCACGTTCCTCTCAAGTTTTTGTCTCTTTCCAGAACATCTACCTTGTCCTTGAACCTCAGGAACTTGACCATAATCGACCTGGGCCTGTCACCTGGGCCGGTGGTGGATTTTCCAGTCCTGTGAGCACTCTCCACCTCAATCTTCCTGTGGTCCATCTTCAGTTTCTTCGAAATAATTTACCTCACTTTGTCCTCAGACTTCCGTCCACAACAATATTGTTCCGCCTTGATTGTCCCTCGAGATAATGAGATTTTTCTGTGATTGTTATCATGGATTCACACACAGAACTGATGTCCTCTCTCAATGATTTACAGATTGCTGTCATCTTGCCGTTCTCCTGTTTAAACTCATCGAACTGACCCTGGGAGAACTGCAAACTGTTCTTCAGGTCCTGAACCCCTCTGGGGTTCTTCAGGTCTATTATTTTATTAGTTGACTCCACCAGTATTTGGACACAACACTATTTTCTTGTTGTTGTAACAACTGCTTGTAGAACTATTTTTGTTTGTTTAAAATATCCTTCACCTGTGATAGAGAGACAACACTGTCCTCAACAGTAGTCCCGCCGGCTTTGGTCTTTGTCATGGTAGCAACGTAGGTTACGCTGTTACACCTCACAGTTCCAGACAGGGATGGTTGCTGGGAAGATTGGAAATAACAACAACAAACAGTAGGGGTCTAGACAGCCACAAGCCTGGAACAATCCACTGTCCCAGCCACAATGGCTAACCGCGTTGCAGGCTGTGTTCAAGCCCTCAAGAAAACCCAGCTAACTTGAAAGGCAGCTAGCTAGGGCAACAGAGGGCCTAACATAACCCCCATCTCACCTCCATCTCGCTCCAACTGTCTCTGGGTGTTAACTACCACCCCAGCCCAGCCCGGCCAAAGCCAGCCAGGCTTGCCTCTCTGTTTGTCTCTCTCTCTTTGCCAGTGGAGGGGCTCGACTGAGGTACTGTGGAGGGGCTACCCAGCCTACAGAGAGGTCCAGGGGGCAGGGGTACATGGCAGAGGAGAGGAAGGGTGCACATGGTTAATCACAATCACTTAAAGCTAGAACCCTTAGTTGCTACATCCATTTTTGGACTTATAGATTAATAATATATGAATGGCGCCGGAGAAGATGGCTGCCGTTTTACAGCCCTCTAACCAATTGTACGCTCATCACTAAGCTAAGGATCCTGGGACTAAACACCTCCCTCTGCAACTGGATCCTGGACTTCCTGACGGGCCGCCCCCAGGTGGTAAGGGTAGGTAACAACACATCTGCCACACTGATCCTCAACACGGGGGCCCCTCAGGGGTGCGTGCTCAGTCCCCTCCTGTACTCATAATATAATAATAATAATAATATACTCCCTGTTCACCCATGACTGCATGGCCAGGCACGACTCCAACACCATCATTAAATTTGCCGACGACACAACAGTGGTAGGCCTGATCACTGACAACGATGAGACAGCCTATAGGGAGGAGGTCAGAGACCTGGCCGTGTGGTGCCAGGATAACAACCTCTCCCTCAATGTGACCAAGACAAAGGAGATGATTGTGGACTACAGGAAAAAAAAGAGGACTGAGCACGCCCCCATTCTCATCGACTGGGCTGTAGTGGAACAGGTTGAGAGCTTCAAGTTCCTTGGTGTCCACATCACCAACGAACTATCATGGTCCAAACACAGTCATAAAGAGGGCACGACAAAGCCTATTCCCCCTCAGGAGACTGAAAAGATTCTGCATGGGTCCTCAGATCCTCAAAAAATTATACAGCTGCACCATCGAGAGCATCCTGACTGGTTGCATCACTGCCTGGTATGGCCAAGCTTCCTGCCATCCAGGACCTCTATACCAGGCGGTGTCAGAGGAAGGCCCTCAAAATTGTCAAAGACTCCAGCCACCCTAGTCATAGACTGTTCTCTCTGCTACCGCACGGCAAGCGGTACCGGAGCGCCAAGTCTAGGTCCAAAAGACTTCTCAACAGCTTCTACCCCCAAGCCATAAGACTCCTGAACAGCTAATCATGGCTACCCGGACTATTTGCACTGCCCCCCCCCACCCCATCTTTTTACGCTGCTGCTACTCTGTTAATTATTTATGCATAGTCACTTTAACTCTACCCACATGTACATATTACTTCAACTACCTCAACTAGCCGGTGCCCCCACACATTGACTCTGCACCGGTACCCTTTTTTGTTGTTGTTTTATTTTACTTTTTTCTTTAAAATAAATGCACTGTTGGTTAAGGGCTGTAAGTAAACATTTCACTGTAATGTCTGCACCTGTTGTATTCGGCACATGTGGCCAATAAAATTTTATTTGATTTGATTTGATACATACTCATTGATTTTAGCAGAATGTAACTTATAAATGCCTCAAACTTAGTTCAACTGTTGTACCCCAACACAACCCAAAATATAAGATTGTTTTACTCCAGTCTTTGTAAACAATGTAAATGTAAAACACTGTATAACCTCAAAACATGCTTAAAACTATCATTTTGATCATGGATGGCCAGTCTTTGCATCCATAGTTCTGTCTATGAATTTGAGAGTGGTTACATTTCTCCAGGCCTATCACTCAAATGTTTACCAAAACAGAGGCGGGGTGTCCTCTTTGTTATTGTTTCAACTAAGGATTCTAGCTTTAATCTTCATTCAGAAGACTTGAAATATGAAAATGTGAAAAGGCTCTCGTAAATATGAAAATATGGAAATGTTCTGCATATAAAAATGTTGGATGCCACACCGCCTGCCCATTCTTATGAGAACTTCCGCACAGCAGCAGATCCACTAAAAGCCGGAAAATGAATCCGGAAAAGCAAGAGATTGAGACACGTAAAAAGCAGTGATTTCTCTCAAGTTCTCGGGACTGTTTTCTCGTAAACGTTTGACAGGAAATGAGAGCATAAAAAACAGGAAAAAGTGACAAAACCACAAATTACTTTTAAATGGATCTGTTGAGAGCCTGGTTATTGATCAGTGCCAGGGCAGACAGAGTGAAATGGCTTTTCCATACATTGGAGTGGGACTGGCCTGTCAGATGACTCAAATTGCAGCCTGACACAGCACTGTACTGGAGATCTATGCTCTGATGAAATGACAAGTTGTTCTTTGGATTGTAATTATTATTATTTTTAATCTCTCACAGTTTGATACGTACACAAAGCTTTGAACTGTCTCTCATGGGGCGTGTACACATGGGATGAAGGCAGCGTATAGTGTCCTAAGAGAACAACGGATAGTGGTTTAGAGGACTGGATGCTGGTGGTGCAGAGCTGGAAAAGAGCCAACCACTCAGTGCCTGTACCTCCCTCCCTCCCTCCCTCCCTAGCAACAGCTGGTTGGGATGCACTAGGTCAGGTGGACTCATTGTGTCACCATCATGGCATAGAGATTAAAAGGCAAAGATTAGAGATTAGAAGATGGCTTTTTGGGCCTCTAAGGCTGCCATACAGTGTTCCCCTGATGAAAAAAACTGCATAGACCAGCATACATTTCAAGCTGGTCCATGCTGATCTATACTGGTCTATACTGGTCAGTGTTGATCAGTGCTGGTCCAATGCTGGTCTGAGTTTAAAGCTTGTGCACGCTCCTGACTGTGACTCAACTCCACCAATGGCAACTTTGTGTAGGGAAACACTTTTTTACATAACACCCTAGACCTGATAGGGTGGAACAGGATTGTGAACAGTGTTCCTACCCAAAAGGAATTGGCAGGATAGCTGTACCTTGTTAAGGCTCTAATGCGTCTCATCAGGGTTTAGTGGAGCGAGGCTGAGGTTTGGGCACAGATCTGGGTCAGACAGCAGAGAGGATCATGGGAGCTTGTTCTGCATCAGTGGAGGGGTGGCTGAGCTGAAGGGGCCACAGGGATTCTGGGATGCTGGCGTGTGGAAGTAAATAAACCCTCAGTGGTCTCTCTAGGGCAGGGGTGGGCAACTCTAACTCAGATACAGTTTTGTGCCGGTATTTGTTCCAGCCCAGCTTTGACACACCCAATTGAAATAATCAGTTAGAAAGGGAACATAAAGTCTGCTCAGGGGAGGGGGACTGGCAGAGCAAGAGCAGGAACAGGTTCCACAATAAAGCCCAATGATCCATGAGCAACAAAAAAGGACATTAGGATGCTTTGCCTATCAATCCACAAATGCCAACAGACACATCAGTCTGTCTACTGAGCAGATTCAGTCACTGCCAGACATCCTTCTCTGTCCCTCTCTCTTTCGATCTCGTTCCATCCCAATGACAAACTCAGTAAGTCTGTGAAGCATCAGTCACTCAAAGGAAAGATATCTCAGTGAAGAGTTCCTGTAGTTTGCTCCTTCACTCATCAGAAGTCTGTCTGGTGGAGGAGAGGAGAGTGGGAGAAGAGAGGAGAGGGGGAGAGGAGAGGAGAGTCAGGAGGGAAGGGAAGGGGAGGAGAGGGGGAGAAGAGAGGAGAGTAGGGGAGGGGAGGGGAGGAGAGGGGGAAAGGAGAAGAGGGGATGGGAGATGGGGAGAGGAGAAGAGGGGAGGTGATGGGAAGAGAGGAGAGGAGAGGAGAGGAGAGGAGAGGAGAGGAGAGGAGAGGAGAGGAGAGGAGAGGAGAGGAGAGGAGAGGAGAGGAGAGGAGAGGAGAGGAGAGGAGAGGAGAGGAGAGGAGAGGAGAGGAGAGGAGAGGACTCTACTTTACTTCCTCCCAGGGCCCTGCAGTGGTGCTCAGTGCTTGTTGTTGAT
This sequence comes from Coregonus lavaretus, assembly GCF_964263955.1. Classification (NCBI taxonomy): domain Eukaryota; kingdom Metazoa; phylum Chordata; class Actinopteri; order Salmoniformes; family Salmonidae; genus Coregonus; species Coregonus lavaretus. The sequence goes on from NC_140016.1 coordinate 21,676,613, forward strand.
GTTGTTGTTGTTGATGTTGATGTTGTTACGGTTGTCATACATCATTTCTAGCTTGGAGATTGCTGCCTAGAGGTGCAGGAAATGAATGTTGCATCTATGATTTGGAAGTGTGAGATAATCTGTGTGTGTTTCTGTGTTATGTGTGTTACTGACATAGAGAGTTAGCACACTCTTAGAAGTTAGCAGTCAGGCATGCAAACTACACCACATGCCTGACTGGTACAGTAACATAGTGCTGGGAGTCAGTGTGAACACTGTGAAGGGGGTTGATTACATCACAAGGGTGATACACACACACACACACACACACACAAATGATCAGGGGACACATTGTACAGACTGCATGCTCACCCTTACCCTCACACTACCTCCCCATCCTCTTGTAACTGAGGAGGTCATGTAATATCCCAAGCCCCCTTATTAAGTCAGCGTTGATGTGACATTGCGACAATGTTAGCTGGCTGCCTTCACCACAGCACAGCCTGCCTCCCCTGGAGGGCCTAAACACACATTACCATAAACTTCATTTATTCATGCTATGTCTATTTATACTGTTACACACATAAATAGCTGCTTTCGCAGAGGGAGAGAGTGTTAAAATTCAGTGTTATCGAAGAGAGTGTGTGTGGTGTGCTCGCGCTTCCAGGGGCTGTGTATTTGGCTCTTGTCAACATTGAAGCTGGTGAATGGGACTCTAGGAAGGGCATGTTGGGATGTACAGTTATGACACACACACACACACACTCCTGATATGTAATTACAGTGTGTCGTCAGTGTGGCGAATGGCAGTTATGCATTTTACATTTAGATGGCTGGGTGGGGGCTGGTGCAGGAAAAAGCTAAGTGTGTTAGCGCTTGATGTGCCTCTGTCTCCATCTCCACAGCTCAGTGCTCCCCTGACAAGTTAGTTTGTCAATAAGACAGTAACTGACAGGGATTCACAGAATATGTCTGAATGTAAAGTAGTATTGGACAGTGTTACAATTGATTCTGCCTCCCTAAAAAATACTGCTCTGTACTCTACAGATACAGACACAATATTCACCTCCTTGGTCACAGGAAGAAAGAAAGGTGGTATGAAAAACAGCACAAGACCTCAACCCAGAGGAACACAAAGACTGGAAGAGGTGATTCATGGGAAAACATGGCAGTGATAAGGGCAATAGGTCACAGTGACAGTTATCACATGGCTTCACCACGTTTTCAGGCTTCTATGAGCAGCCTGCTAAGTGCTCCGCAAAGTCTATAGGATAGCCGGTAAATAACAGGAGGTAACGGGAGAAGAGCGGAGCCCGGTTTTGGTCTGTGGTGTTTGTATTGTGCTGTGTGTGTGAGAGAGACCTCAGAGGCTTTAGTGTGGAGTTGGGGAGGATCATCACAAAGCCACTGAATTATGGATGGGATGTGTACACAGATCATCCCCCTGGGCACGACTTTTCTTCTGGAGTGAAGAAACAGAAGGGAGGGAAAGAGGGGGACAGAGAGAGAGAGAGAGAGAGAGAGAGGGAGAGAGAGAGAGAGAGAGAGAGAGAGAGAGGGAGAGGGAGAGGGAGAGGGAGAGGGAGAGGGAGAGGGAGAGGGAGAGGGAGAGAGGGAGAGAGAGAGAGAGAGAGAGAGAGAGAGAGAGAGAGAGAGAGAGAGCAGTAGGAAAAACAATGAAAAGAAAGGAGACAGACAGACAGGCTGTGTAGACGAGGGCCGAGGGGCCGAGGGGTCTAGGGTCCTGGGGCTAGGGGAGAGTGGCTGCCTCCCTGCCTGACCCTGTGGGTACTGTATACCCCTCTGATCTCATGCCCTTGGGGATACAAGCTATTGACGTGTTGTTCTGTGAACCAAGTATTTTAATGTCATGGGGGTCATATCTTCTACCTGTGTAATGCAGCGTTGTGATGGGGATCACCATGGGATTAGGGAACTAGTAGAGAGAGTACTGATGTGACTGCAGCAGAGAGAATACTGATGTGACTGCAGCAGAGATAGTACTGATGTGACTGCAGCAGAGATAGTACTGATGTGACTGCAGCAGAGATAGTACTGATGTGACTGCAGCAGAGATAGTACTGATGTGACTGCAGCAGATATAGTACTGATGTGACTGCAGCAGAGAGAGAACTGATGTGAGTGCAGCAGAGATATTACTGATGTGACTGCAGCAGAGATACTACTGATGTGACTGCAGCAGAGATACTAATGATGTGACTGCAGCAGAGATGGTACTAATGTTACTGCATTAGAGATAATACTGATGTGAGTGTAGCAGAGAGAGTACTGATGTGAGTTCAGCAGAGAGAGAACTGATGTGAGTTCAGCAGAGAGAGTACTGATGTGAGTTCAGCAGAGAGAGTACTGATGTGACTGCAGCAGAGATTAAAGAACAACCGAGTGTCGCCTATACTGTACTGTATCCACACATCTACAGTACATTACACATTTCCCCATCTTATGTACAACAAGAGCTGGGCAAGACAAGATAGCAAATGTCAGCTTGCTCACTGCTGTCTGCTACAACTTAAGTAAAGATTCTTCAGAGTACTACTTAAGTTGTGTTTTGGTTTGCTTAATATAAGGAATATGAAATGGTTTATACTTTTACTTTTACTTTTGATACTTAAGTACATTTGAGCAATTCCATTTACTTTTGATACTTAAGTATATTTAAAACCAAATACTTTTAGACTTTTACTCAAGTAGTATTTTACTGGGTGACTTTCACTTTTACTTGAGTCATTTTCTATTAAGGTATCTTTACTTTTACTCAAGTATGACAAGTGATGTAAGTACTTTTTTTCCACCACTGGCTACAAAACATGATATTTTATTAAAGCTTGGTTATAAAACAACATGATCTTTGATGTCACTAAGACTTTATACAAGTTCAGTCTTCACTGACAGCAAACAGTGATCCTACTGTGTATTGAGTTTCTCATCTCTCTGAAGGACAGACCCTGTTTCTGTACCACTGGTAATACTACACACGGAGTTACAACAGAGGGTTCTTCAAGGGTGCTTTGATAAGGGTGATGGTTCTATGTGGAACGATAAATCACTCAAAGAACCCTTAGTGCCCTTAAATGGTTCTTTGTAGCACCATACAGATTCTATATAGAACCTTCAGAGCATGGTTCTTTATAGAACCTTTAAAAAAGGGTTCTATATAGCACCAAAAGGGTTCTGCTATCATTACAAGACTTAGAGGGTAATGCCTGGGAGGGATCTCTGTACTGAACATAGGGGCCACAGCACTGCCACAGGCTACGGAACCACATCACATCAGTCCCTTAATGTTAATGACACCCCAGCTAACAGATTACATAAGGCAGCATTCTCTCTCCCCTCCTTCCTTTGTAAATTCAATCACGTCACAGTGGAGTTGGAGTCAAACTGAATAATAGATCTGCAGTTCTCCATCCCTTCTCCCCGCCCTCTACTGTAGCTCAATCTGTTGCTCTCTCTATCGTTCTATCTCTCACTCTCTTTCTCTCTCTCGCTGTGTCTCTCACTCTCTTTCTCTCTCTCGCTGTGTCTCTCACTCTCTTTCTCTCTCTCTCGCTGTGTCTCTTACTCTCTAATTTACTAAATCAGAATCACATACATTATAATGCACCATCGATTGGATGCAATGCATTGGATAAAGCCACACTTCTACATGTACAATATGCTCTATGTTCAAGAGCAGCCCACATAACTGATTCAACAGGTGATTGTTACCTGATAATATCATGTAGCTGAGACAACACGACAAACCAGCTTACAGTGCAAATGTACTATAACCCATAGCGAATCAACTTTCTTACCAAGTTGTCTGGAAGTCTGAAAAGGAAGGCACCTTCATCTTTACAATCTTAGTACTCTACTGATGAAAATGCACAAGCCTCAGGCAATAGATGGAACAATCAACCTCTAGTACTTAACATACATGTACAATGTATCAGCATCCAGGTGCTTAGAGCACACCTAACATTACAGTACGGTGTATACCCCTCTCCCCAATGAGCATGACTATACACAGACAAACCAAACCATCATGCGTCTGCAAGCGCCAGGGAGGGGGGTAGAGAGAGAGAGGAGAGTGGGAGAGGGAAGAGACAGGTAGAGAGAGAGAGGGGGAGGACGGAAGAGGAGAAAGGAGGGAGGAGAAAGGCATGTAGAGAAAGGAGGAGAGGCAGAGAGCGGGAGGAGAGATGGGGGAGAAGGGGATAGGTGAAAGAGATGGACAGGGCTAAAGCCAGCAAGACTAAAAGCCAGGGGAACATGGGGGGAGACGGACAGTTGCTTAATGGGTGGGCAGCATGCCAATAATGTACTGGCATCATCTTAATATCAACCTAATATGGATGTGCTACACAGTAGAGGTGCAGAGTCATGGGGTTGTAGCATGACGAGCTGCAAGCTTCTTATTCTATGAAGCCAAGAGGCTGGAATAGAAACACTACTGTATGGTGAACAGCAGCTGCATCATTCCTTCAGGGGGTTTTATTATTCGTTTATTTTGTCTGGAGCATGGGATTATGGGTAACAGTGAGCCGAGTCTGATGGTTGGAGGGGGTTTGGTGGGCTGTGCTCCACAGGCAAGCATATGATACACACAATCTCTCACACACACACACACTATGAGTAGGAGCACGCACAGGCCAGATGCTTTCCAAAAATGTGATGTAAATTAAAGGAAACTTTGAGGAGGGGAGGAGAACTATCAGTTCAGACAGAATATGAGAGAGAGATAGAGAGGGGAGAAGGCAAACAAGTAAGCATCAGCTAAAAAACAAGGAGTGGGTGCGGACAAACCTTCGGGCTCTGAGCTCTCTTTGTTGATGACTTGCTTCAGCGGGCAGCAGAAGATTTCGTGACACTTAGCACGAAAGGGGGACCCTTTCCTCCTTAAATCTGCCGATGAATGGATGGAATCCTGCCGCAACATAATGTACTCCTGGGTACCTGGAGCAGCATCATCCTGGACTGCGGTGGTGCCACAACAGAATGAATTGAGGTTAGGGGAGCGCTCACCACAACACAGACAGAAGAACAACGGAGGGACGAAACAAAGGATAAATAACATACAGCAACAACATCACATCAGCTACCACTAAAGCATTAATGTAACACAACACAGCCTACTACAACAGAGGAAGAGAGAGAGAGAGAGAGGGGGGGGGGGGGGGGGGGGGGGGGGGTAGACGGAACGGGGAGGAAGAGGAGGGCAGAGAGAGAGAGAGAAAGAGATAGAACATCAAGCTCACTTAACAACTTCAATAAATACAACTTAAGTAATATCAAGTGAGGGAGGGAGGGAGAGAAAAACAGAGGGAGGAGGAGTACGCGGCAAACTGATACAGAGACAAATCGGACCTAATCATTATCATGTACTACTGTGGGTCGCAAGGTAATTCTAAGATCATTCTAAGGACTGCATAGAGGTGTGAAAGTACAGGAAGGCAAGAACCTGCAAGGTCAATAGCAGCAGATCTAAGGTCAGATTGGGGTGCTACAAACCCCAACCAGACAGTGCCCTTTTTAAGGGAAGGCATGCAAATGCAAAGGCATGCGCAGATCCCAGACCACCAAAGCAGAGTGTGGTGGTCGGGAATGTTTTCATGGAATGACACATGCAGAGACGATATTGTGGATATTATTACAGTGGATATTATGAATTCTATGAAGAAATGAGGGGAGGAAGAGGAGGGCAGAGAGAGAGAGAGAAAGAGATAGAACATCAAGCTCACTTAACAACTTCAATAAATACAACTTAAGTAATATCAAGTGAGGGAGGGAGGGAGAGAAAAACAGAGGGAGGAGGAGTACGCGGCAAACTGATACAGAGACAAATCGGACCTAATCATTATCATGTACTACTGTGGGTCGCAAGGTAATTCTAAGATCATTCTAAGGACTGCATAGAGGTGTGAAAGTACAGGAAGGCAAGAACCTGCAAGGTCAATAGCAGCAGATCTAAGGTCAGATTGGGGTGCTACAAACCCCAACCAGACAGTGCCCTTTTTAAGGGAAGGCATGCAAATGCAAAGGCATGCGCAGATCCCAGACCACCAAAGCAGAGTGTGGTGGTCGGGAATGTTTTCATGGAATGACACATGCAGAGACGATATTGTGGATATTATTACAGTGGATATTATGAATTCTATGAAGAAATGATAGCATCAACTCCATTATTTATCCAGTGTACTGCTATAGGCCTGTCTAATGTTCATGGGGACATATCTAAAGGGTCAGACACATTGTAAGTGACCTCGAAACGACTACATCACATTTCTGTTCTCCTCCATATTAATGCATTATTAACCATCCTTCATCCATCTGTTAACTGAATATGTCCACATATACGGACAGGAGGGTCTACTGATCCACATGCTCCACACAGCCAGCCTCACAAGACAGACAAACTAAGTCTAAATTAAGTCTGGGCTATGTCATTATAATCTAGTCTCATTCTGTGGTATGATTTAGGCTGACATCCAGAGGTTCTCAGTGGTGTACTGGCTCAGTGATGAAGTCCTCATCTTCTCTCCTCTCTCTGGTTAGTTATTCAAAGTAAAACATGAATGGAGTATATATAGAACTGTCAACACTGCTCCATGGTCTGTGTCAATGAGAACAACTCTCATCCTTCTCAACACCAGTTGACCCTCCCTTCGCAGAGCATGGTGCTCGATACGCATGAACGCTGAACACACACGCACACAGTATAGGTGCACACACTCACGGAACACACACACATATAGGCACGCACACACACAGGCAAGTACACATGTGTGCGTAACAAAAATATACCACACAAGGTACACATATTGGCACAAACACACAAACACACACACACACGCACAAAGCATGAATAGGCACAAACCTATGGGGACCAATTAATTTCAGTGAGGAAATAGGGAGGCAGATAGACTTTTCTATCCTTTTAAAATAACAGGGAGAATAAATCAGGAGATACCTAGTCAGTTGCACAACTGAACAACATTCAACTGAAATTTGTCTTCTGCATTTAACCCAACCCCTCTGAATCAGAAAGGTGCGGGGGGCTGCCTTAATCAACATCCACACCCAGTTGTTATCAGGGATTAACTGCCTTGCTCAAGGGCAGAAGGCAGATTTTTTCCACCTTGCCGGGTCGGGGATTCAAACAGTGACCTTTCGGTTACTGGCCCAATGCCTCTTCACCACTAGCCTACCTGCCACCTCCGTACAGAAATAGTGACAGGGTCACAAGTACAATTCAAAGGTGAGCAATAATACAATTGATCCAAAGCGACTTACATTCTCCATGCAAAGTTCTACGTGTGCATACATTTTATTTTAATTAGTCCTTTACTTCAGTATTTACCTTGACTCTGAACAAGGGTACACACACACACACCACATCACAGAAAACCCGCTGAGCTTTCGCCTTTGACCCCAAGGGGAGGTTAGTTATGGTGGTTTTCCCTTCAATTACCCATTGGCTTACTGATTGTCATTATTGTCATTACATTTACATTTTAGCCATTTAGCCATTTAGCAGACACTCTTATACAGATCAACTTACAGTTAGAGCATCCATCTTAAGATAGCTAGGTGAGACAACCACATATGTGATTCGTTTCAGGAAACTAGGCGTATGTTGCACATCACTACTTCACAGGAAATGCATTTGAATGTAAATATTATTTTATTTTCAAAATGCATTTTTGGGCAGAAATGCCTCTTCTGGGAACATGGTGTAAATTTCATGTATTATAATTTTTAATTTAGTCAGAAAGTCATTTTCATTGCAAGTTAAAGCGTACTATTTGCTAGCTAGCTAACGTTAGCTTACTGGCTCGCTAGCTAACGTTACATGTAAGATCTGTGTAGTAATATTATTCATATATCAGAGTCAGTTGCATTGCTAGTTATAGCCTAATGTTAGCTAGCTAGCTAACATTGAACCTAGCTAGTTGGTTAGCATTGAGCTACCTGTAGATTCATGCAGGGTAGTAACGTTATGAGTTGGGATTATGGCTCATTGTTTAGCTAGCTAGCTACATGTCTAAACAAAAGACTCCACTATGCAAGCAACCATTTCACTGTACCATTTAAACCTTTTGTATCCTGTGCATGTGACAAATACACTTTTATGAATACAAATTATATAAATTATATGGTCAATTATTTGAACTGACTAGCCAGTTAGCTAGCTAACAAGCTAGAAACTAACCAAAACATTGTTTAGAAAGTTGCTTCCGTTGCCCTGGTTTGCTATACTAAATTCGTTTTTAAACGGATGGGATTATTGATGTTAAAATACACCAGTTATGCTATTTTGGGACCACCAGGCTGCTGATGTCATGCAGCCTGTAGTTTTTGTGTTTCCTACTTTTTCATAACGACAAGTTTGATATCGGACGACAATAGAATGTTCATGATGTCACTGTGACAACTGTATACAGACATGTTGATACACGTAGTATAAACCAGCCTTTAGTCTTGAAATATTTGGTTGTACACTACCCTACTCACTGTTTAGCACATGGCCTCACGTGAATCCTTAAAGAGAAGGGTGGGTCTTAAGAGGGTGTGAACAATGCTGAATTGGGTGTAGACAAAGAAGAGCTCTCCAGTAGGTGTACCAAAACATTCAAGGGACATTTTCTCAAAAGTGGGTTACAAGTTTATCAACATTCAAAGAATAATTACTTTTCCCATTGTTCCTCAACTGTAGTGTATGATATAACATTTTCTAGCTCTGTCTCTCTACCTTTATCCATTGTAAAAAACACAATTTCAAATATTGCTACATAAGACCGAATCGAGCAGGTCAGTCACATATTAAACTGGAAGACAACATAAAGGGCTGACTTTAGTCCATGGCAACAGCTAATGAGCATCTCTGTTGCTAAGCATATTCCTTATAACTGTAATAACGTATACATGTAGGTCAGAGGAGGCTGGCTGAGGGGAGGACGGCTCATAACAATGGCTGGAACGGAGTAAATGAATTGCATCAAACACATGGAAACCATGGAAACCACGTGTTGGATGTATTTGACACTATTCCACTCATTCAGCCCCAGCCATTACCACGAGGCCCGTCCTCTCCAATTAAGGTGCCACCGGCCTCCTGTGATGTAGGCTGATTCACAATCAGCCAGAAAGAGAGTAGCTGAGGCAGACTCAACAGTCAACCAGACACCCCACTCCTATCACACACACACACACACACACACACACACACACACACACACACACACACACACACACACACACACACACACACACACACACACACACACACACACACACACACACACAGTGACTCTGGGTCCATCAGCAGAACAGTTTATCACTAGCCTCTTTTTCTCCAGGAACTGTATCCTTTTTCTTAGTGGAGACCCCCATCAACTACTGACACCTCCTCAAACACTAAACGCTGGTTTCATGACTAGTCAACACTAAAAACTGCAGATGAGAAAAACT
>NC_140016.1:21686262-21693762 GCF_964263955.1 Coregonus lavaretus
AACAGCTACCACCCACAATCTTCGCTAATAGCTAGCGCTAACAGCCTACCGTTAACAGCTACCACTAACAGTCTCCGCTAACAGGTAGCGCTAACAGCCTCCGCTAACAGCCTACCGTTAACAGCTACCACTAAAAGCCTCTGCTAACAGCTAGTGCTAACAACCTCCACTAACAACCTACCGTTTACAGCTACATTACATTTGACATTTTAGTGATTTAGCAGATGCTCTTATCCAGAGCGACTTACAGTTAGTGAGTGCATAATTTTTTTTTATATATACTGGCCTCCCGTTTACAGCTACCACTAACAGCTAGCGCTAACAGCCTACCTTTAACAGCTACCACTAACAGCCTCCTCTAACAGATAGCACTAACAGCTAGCACTAACAGCATACCGTTAACAGCTACCACTAACAACCATCACTAACAGCTAGCGCTAACGGCCTCCCGTTTACAGCTACCACTAACAGCTAGTGCTAACAGCCTCCGCTAACAGCTAGCACTAACAGCTACCACTAACAGCCTCTGCTAACAGCTAGCGCTAACACATAGCAGGCAGATGGCGTATTAATGGAAACCAATCAACTGAGGTACAGAACACTCAACATGTTCCGAGAGCACAACAATCACAACAGAACAGAACAAACAATCAGTCATTGGTGAGTGCCTAGTGGTCAAATGTTGGATCTACCTACTGTATGGGCGTATTAAATGAATTTGTAACAGTAAATGTAGATGAGAGGCACTAATGAAACAATACTACTGCAGAAAAAATGTAGAGTAATCATTTATGACACAATCATTCAATTATTACATGTATATAATACAAAAGGACTGTCACTGTCTCAACAATTATTTTACGCAGAGTAATAACAAAATCTATTTTCTTCTTTTAAACAAAATGGTGTGGTGGACGAAAAGCCAGGAGTGCCCGCTCTCCACTGTCCTTGATGTGCTGTTTGCAGTGGTGACTTGTCTTCAGCCCGTCCCATCCTATCCTGTCTTGTCACCGGGCATCAGTGCACTTACTGATCTCTGGGCCCACGGATGGCTAAGTGCACAGGCCCATTTTACGGCCATCTATCTCTATTAGTTAATGTGGAGCTGCTTGGCACTGCCTCAGCCCCCGTCAAACCACAGGGCCTTTTATCATCCGCCGGGGTCTGATAGGCCTCAACAGTCCCCCAGCCTCTCCCTGAGCTCCCTCGCATCCTCGCATCCACCACTACTGATCTGACAGGACAATGATTGGTGAAAACAATGTCTCACAAGTCTATCCAGTGTCTTTATGAATTAGTAATCATGAGGAGAGGGAGTAAATGAGGGAGATTGGGATGTAGCCAGAGTCATTAGCATTAGCGATGGTCACTTTAATTGCATGATTCAGGAAATATTAAATCATATTCCTTCCAGAGACAGGAAGGGATGTAAAGTAGAGCCTATAGCCAATGATCTCATACGATTATTACATAGTCACTCCCACATACTGCTATCTCAGTCCCTAATTGGACAATTCACTCTTCAATCACTGACCATTTCCTCCTGCTCCTCCCTGTCTGCACTAACCCACTCATCAGAGTGTTTTTGGCAGGAACTCTATGCAGGCAAATGTCCAGTCCACCTCAGCCCTGAGCCAAGCAGACCACATCCCCAGATGGGCCATCAAAGCCTGACATTCTGACTCTTTAATAAAGTGACTTTACTGCCCTGATACCTCATTAAGAACAGAGCGAAGAGAGGGAGGAGAGAGGCGAAAGAGGAGAAGGAGTGAAGACGAGCAAAGGTTAAATATGTAGGAGGTGGAAGTGAACACTAACAGACGGGAGCTACACAAACAACTTTCAACAGCGGAAGCAAGAGAGAGCCCGAGGAAGAGAGAGGGAGAGAGAGAGGGAGAGGGAGAGGGAGAGAGAGAGGGAGAGAGAGAGAGGTCTGAGGTCCGCTCACCAACCAAGAATTCACAAAATGGGACAATCACCAAATTGAGACTCTGCATGCAGAATTCTGTAAAAATATCCTCAGTGTTTATTATCTATTTCACTTGCTTTGGCAATGTAAACATATCTTGACTCAAATAATGGCCTTTTTCACAGAAGCGAAGTAAAGGGTATAAAAAAAAAATTACGATTATTAAGGCTAACCCCGCAGCTGTATACAGTAAACAAGGTACAAACACATGCGTTCAAAAGTTCCTCCATCTGTCTGCTGCTAACGGACCTAAGAGTCCCAACAAGCGTGGCTGTGATACGGTTACATAAAGTGACGAAAACAAAAACAGGCCTCTAGAAAGATGGGAATTAGGAGCAGTGGTGTAACGTACTTAAGTAAAAATACTTAAAGTACTACTTAAGTAGTTTTTTGAGGTATTTGTACTTTACTATTTATATTTTTGCCAACTTTTACTTTTACTTCCCTACATTCCTCAAGAAAACTTTGACAGGAAAACGGTCCAATTCAAGAACTTATCAAGAGAACATCCCCGGTCATGCCTATTGCCTCTGATGTGGCGGACACACTAAACACAAATGCTTCGAGTGTTGGAGTGTGCCCCTGGCTATCTGTCTAGTTTGCTTAATATAAGGAATTTGAAATTATTTACACTTTTACTTTTGAAACTGAAGTATATTTGAGCAATTACGTTTACTTTTGATACTTAAGTATATTTCAAACCAAATACTTTTAGTCTTTTACTCAAGTAGTATTTTACTGGGTGACTTTCACTTTTACTTGAGTAATATTCTATTAAGGTATCTTTACTTTTACTCAAGTATGACAATTGGGTACTTTTTCCACCACTGCTTAGGAGCAGCAAAACAGTACAAAACACCCACACTATATCATTCATCAGCACTGTGTGTGTGTGTGCGTGCATGTGTGCGCGTGCGTTTGTGCGTGGTTGCATGTGTGTTTACTTTAGTGATAGTGCATTTGGGGTGAGGTTTCGCTGACCAAACAAAATGCACATAATGGTGTTGTTTGTTGTGTCAATATGGGGCACACGTCCACGTCCAACACCATTCAAAGGGGGGGGAGTACCCTGGAAAAGTTCCCAAAGATCTGTCTCTCTAGTCGTGTCTGCTTAACAATCGTGCATTTTGTGATAAATTCGCAAGATTTGGCACAGATATAGATTTATGTGCTCTGAAAATATTTAGATTGGGAGCAACCCCAGATTTGGCGCCTGGTGGGCGTGGAAGCCATTTTTCTAAATAGCCACCGACGGTTATGCTATTTTGCAATTCAGAAGGACTGTTTTAAGATAAAGGCTCCAAATGTGGCACAGAGGTAGATTTATGTACCCTGAAAAGATTTAGGGATAGAGCCGCCATGGATTTGGCCATCTTTGAAAATGGCAGCCAGCAGTACAAATATTTTACAATTCAGAATGTTTATTTTAAGATAAAGGCTCCATATTTATCAGAGAGCTAGATTTATGGACCCTGAAAAGACCTAGATATGGAGCCACCCCAGATTTGGGCTCTTTTGGGTGTGCCAGAGATTAATTTTAATGGCTGCATACGGTAACACTATTTTACAATTCAGAAGGACTGTTTGGAGATGAAGGCACCACATTTGTCACAGAGCTAGATTTATTGACCCTGAAAAGATTTAGATATGGAGCCACCAAATATTTGGCCCCTGGGGGCTGTTGCAGCCATCTTTGAAAATGGAAGCCAGCAGTACCATTATTTTACAATTCAGAATGATTATTTTAAAATAAAGGCTCCACATTTGGCACAGATAGATTTATAGACCCTGAGAAGACTAAGATTTGGAGCCACCACAGATTGTGCCCCTGGGGTCCATGGCATCTTACAAAATGGCCACTGTTGTTAATACAATATTACAGTTCTGAAAGCTTTTTTTCTTCAAGTAAATGCACCAAATGTGGCACACAGGTAGATTGATGTACCCGGAAAAGATGTGTACATGGAGGCACCACAGCGTTGGCTAATGGGGGCTGTGGCAATCATCTTACAAAAGGTGTTTGACCCCAATTGGGGGTTAAAAATGAAGTTTAGTAATTAATTTAACATAAAAAATAAAAATAAATGGACAAATCTGAGGGGGCATGTACCCTTGTGCCCCCTATGGGCATGACGCCTCTGACTTTGACCTAAAAACATCATCAAGCTGTGCAGAGAAACTTTGGCTGAAAATACTGTTCCTCTCTGGAGTATTACGAATGGATACTCCCTCACTCAAAGCAATCCATATAAAGCTCTCCTAGTTACCAAGGAGAGTGACCTGAGCTCAAAGATGTACGGTACTATACACTGTCTGTCCCTCACACTAAGTTTAATACATTGTCAATGCTCCCTAAACAGGCAGCTGCTCCCCAGTCTCCCCTATTAGGAAGTTTCCCCACAGCTGTTCAACCGTTTCTCCCATGTGTTCACCCACTAGAGGGTTAGAAACACACATACATAAAACACACACACGCACACATGCACACACACACACACGCATGCAAACCTCTGATGAGTAATAAGGAAGGGTAGGGTACATGAGAACGCTACACTGGTGGCAGTGGGCCAGAGCACATCATTAAGACTGATCAGTCTGGGCTGTTTTCCTCTGATTACCCAGCAGGCAGGTCTGTGGGGGATACCGTACTAATCCAGGTGGAATGAACCAGTAGAGTTCAGTATTGGGGGCGGCACAAGGGCCTAGTGGTTAAGACCATTGGGCCAGTAACCTAAAAGTTGCTGGTTCGATTACCCGAGCCGACTAGGTGAAAAATCTGTCGATGTGCCCTTGACCAAGGCACTTAAACCTAATTGTTCCTGTAACTCGCTCTGGAAAAGAGCGTCTGCTAAATGAATAAAATGGAAAACGAAGCATGTGTGGCATGCCAGCCATCACCAGCCACTGTGGCGCTGCTCTGCTCACTCCCACCTGGCAGCAGAATGCATTGTTTCTATTGACTCTCCAGTCCTGTGGACAATGTGGAACCAGGCTGGCAGCACAACAAAGGACTGCTGGTTCGTGATTATGTTTAAGGGGAGGTGGGATGGGATGGGATAAACGCTGGGGTTGGCTCTCAATGTGGGCCCTCAAGGCTGGACTGGACACATGGCTGAAACAGTCCAGGTCCCAATCAATGCCCCAGTGCTCTGCAATAATGTGGAGAGTAAGCAGGTCACCAACAGATAGTAGTGAGAAAGAAAAGGCCCTCCCAGTCCCAGACTGTATTGACCTTGATGTCTGTAGGCTATGTGTTTTTATTCATTTTCTTTCCAAGTTCCACCTACCCTTGTGTCATTTTCCCTCACTGGAAAGTGATGAGAGCCCCAATGTATGTATGTGTGTGTATCCTGGCCTCAAAGGATAAGAAAATGGTTGTTGCGACACTCTCCTTCAGTTGGGACACTCTCCTTCAGAGAGCAAGCCTAGTGCTCCTGGTAGAAGTTGTCCTAAGGCACAGATCTAGGATTTTACCCCCCCCACAATCCTAGCCTTAACCAATAGCAGGAAAGCACAGAAACTGACCTCAGATCAGCCTAGCGCCGCCCACCAGGAGGCACTCATGAGAGTGAGAGGAGGTGACATCATCACCTCACCATTCCATCCTCATCAGTGTAACATCCACCCAATGCCTTCAGCCCTACTCTGACACACACAGATACACAGAGAGGGAAAACACTCACACACTGAGAGAAAAGACTGAACGTAAGGAGAGAGAGCAGGTCAAGGACAATTAGGGCCACAGTAGTTTCTCTATCACATCTCAGAGATATCAAAACCCTTCCCTGAACAAACAGAGCCAAGCACAAGGCATCACTGAAACACAAAGAGCCTCCTTGAAACAACAACAACCCTAGCTTCTCAATCCTTCCTCTACAGCGACACCATTCTCTCTCTCTTTCTTGTCTTTCATGGCCACGTTTCCAGGAGCGACTCATTACACACACACACACGTGTGCTGCATGCTGTGTGTTTAATGTGCTTACATAACGGAGAAGCAGAGCAGCGCACGGCAAGGTGCAGCGTGCGCTGGCAGTCTAGGAGGACTGGGGAGTCCATCTGCCCATGGGGCCTCAGGGCATCTGGAGACGTGTGTGTGTGTGTGTGTGTGTGTGCATGCATGCATGTGTGCATGGCTGAGAGTGTGTTTCTTGTGTGACTGTCAGTGTGTGTGTCTCTCACAACGCAGTCCCTCCTGCCTGGTTAGCTCTCCATACCAGCACTCAGGGGGTCTCTAATGTGTCCTTTGGGAAGAGAAAGGCCCTGTGGAGACACCATGACTCAGTGTGCGAGCTGTGAACTGGCCTGAGGAGGAGAGAGGAGCTGGGGCTCATATGTCTCTATTCAAGACTGCTCCTTTTCAATTTAGACACTATGGCACACAGACCCAACACACTAACACAGCTAATGCTACTGCCACTGCTGTTGCCATGCTTCAAAGAGGAGGAGAGAAGAGGGATTCTTGTTTGATTCCCACTGAACTGTAATCCCAGCTCTAACTGAGACCCTTATATGCTAACCCTCTACCTGTAGTGAGGAGTTAGGGACTAGTGGACAGTGTGTTAGATATGTTGACAGGCCAGCTGGTGGTGCCAGTGACCATAGTGATACACAGAGCTGGAGCTAGAGGGCAGACTCTCCCCTCCCCTCTCCTCTTCCCCTCCCCTATCCTCTCCTTCCAAATGACTTTAGCTATCCGAGTGTGATCTTAGTAAGAAACCAGAACATCCATGCTCTCTGTGGGTTGCATGGTGTCAGGAAACAGGCCATCCATGCCCTCTGTGGGTTGCATGGTGTCAGGGGAACAGGTCATCCATGCTCTCTGTGGGTTGCATGGTGTCAGGGGAACAGGCCATCCATGCTCTCTGTGGGTTGCATGGTGTCAGGAGAACAGGCCATCCATGCTCTCTGTGGGTTGCATGGTGTCAGGGGAACAGGCCATCCATGCTATCTGTGGGTTGCATGGTGTCAGGGGAACAGGCCATCCATGCTATCTGTGGGTTGCATGGTGTCAGGGGAACAGGCCATCCATGCTCTCTGTGGGTTGCATGGTGTCAGGGGAACAGGCCATCCATGCTCTCTGTGGGTTGCATGGTGTCAGGGGAACAGGCCATCCATGCTCCTTCTCTGTGGGTTGCATGGTGTCAGGTGAACAGGCCAGCCATGCTCTCTGTGGGTTGCATGGTGTCAGAGGAACAGGCCATCCATGCTCTCTGTGGGTTGCATGGTGTCAGGGGAACAGGCCATCCATGCTCCTTCTCTGTGGGTTGCATGGTGTCAGGGGAACAGGCCAGCCATGCTCTCTGTGGGTTGCATGGTGTCAGAGGAACAGGCCATCCATGCTCTCTGTGGGTTGCATGGTGTCAGGGGAACAGGCCATCCATGCTCTCTGTGGGTTGACCTCCCGAGTGTCGCAGTGGTCTAAGGCACTGTATCGCAGTGCTAGCTGTGCCACTAGAGATCCTGGTTCGTATCCAGGCTCTGTCGTAGCCGGCCGCGACCGGGAGACCCACAATTGGCCCAGCGTCGTC
>NC_140016.1:21698762-21716262 GCF_964263955.1 Coregonus lavaretus
AGCTGGTGGAGAGATATGAAGAGAAAGAGAGAGAGAAGGAGAGGGAAGGAGAGAGAAGGGGAGAGAAGGGGAGAGAAGGAGAGAGAAGGAGAGAGAAGGGGAGAGACGGGGAGAGAAGTCAGGGGCTGACGTGTGTGGCAGACAGCCCTCACTGGCAGTGGCGGACAGGGCTGGCAGAAAGAAGAAGGTTCTCGAGGGTTTGCGATCTCTGTGTGAATGTGGTAATTGAGCACCACACGTGTACCTGCTGCCCAGCCTCTCAGTAGTGCTGTAGGTGACACTCTCTCACACATAAGCATGGGCCAAGATGAACTACAGACTTTTACTATACCTGTTTCCTGTTAAGGCCAGGCACCACACCCTATTAGGGGATTTTTTTCTCTCTTAATCATATCACAATCAACTTTTACCAGTTGAATGTAGATACAAATATAATACTTCTTTGGTATTACAATTTTTCTAAAATATTCAATTAAAATATTCAAATTAGGTGAAATCACATTAAATATGTGCATATTTGCATATCCGGCAAATCAATTTTTCGGAACACCGGATTAAATAAAATATTTTGGTTTAATTTAGTTAAGAAACTTCAGGACCGAACTTAGTCAGAGCAGATTGTGGATAAATACTTTGTTCATCTTTCTATCTGTAAAACACTAAAGAAATGTACTGTACGTAAAATGCATTTGTGGCACATTTTTCTAAAGACAAAGTTATCTAGAATTTTGCAGCATATCAACAATTCCCTGTTTAACATGATTGTTGAATGACTACATCATCGCTGTACCCCACACATACAATTATCTGTAAGGTCCCTCAGTCGAGCAGTGAATTTCAAACACAGATTAAATCACAAAGACCAGGGAGGTTTTCCAATGCCTCGCAAAGAAGGGCACCTAATGGTAGATGGGTAAAAAAAAAAAGAAGACATTGAATATCCCTTTGTGCATGGTGAAGTTATTAATTACACTTCGGATGGTGTATCAATACACCCAGTCACTACAAAGATACAGGCGTCCTTCCTAACTCAGTTGCCAGAGAGGAAGGAAACCGCGCAGTCAGCTGTTAGTTCCAACCCCCCCCACCCCCCAAAGAAATTATATATATACAATGGTTATTTTATTTTCATGACAGTCTTCATCCATCACCGTCGGTTACACGGTAATAGTGCTAGCCTTAGTGTTACTATGACAGGACTGAGTGTACGTTTGAACAGGGATGGCAAGAGGAGGAGCATGTGCCAAAACAACCGTGACCAAGCAGTTGCAAGTTGTTGCAGATAATCACCATGACAACAGCCACTGGGCTAGGGGGCGAGGGGCAATGATCGCTGGTGCTGTCGTTGGTGCATGGATCGTGATGTAAACGGGATAATGTCACAGTATTGAGGAACCCAATGGTGGTCCCCATGGAGTATTTGGCTGTCTGCAATGGTTGATACCTATTTAATAGGGAGCAATTGTATCAATTAAGAATTAATTGCTACATCACAGTTATCTGCCTGAGTGCCTCTTTGTTGATTAGGTATAGCGGACTTGGCCTGCGTTTAAATTGCCAATGATTACTGACAGGGATATCATTAAAGACGAAGCCCGTCCTGCTCTCTTCAAATGGCTGGTTGTCCGGGAGACCAGGAGGGCTCATCATTAAAAACATGCATTAGCAGATAACTAGCGTGGCTATAGCCATGTCTACATGGAGCACTGTCTAGTACAGTACACCATGTCAGTCAGATACAAATATTCCTACCGTTTACCGCAGGCCTGCTTTAAAAGCAAAATACACTATATATACAAAAGTATGTGGACACCCCTTCAAATTAGTGGATTCGGCCATTTCAGCCACACCCATTGCTGACAGGTGTATAAAATCGAGCACACAGCCATGCAATCTCCATACACAAACATTGGTAGTAGAATGGCATTGCTGAAGAGCTCAGTGACTTTCAACGTGGCACCGTCATAGGATGCCACGTTTCCAACAAATCAGTTCGGCAAATTTCTGCCTTGGTCAACTGTAAGTGCTGTTATTGTGAAGTGGAAACGTCTAGGAGCAACAACGGCTCAGCTGTGAAGTGGTAGACCATACAAGCACACAGAACGGAACGGCTGAGTGCTGAAGCGCGTAGCGTGTAAAAATCATCTGTCCTCGGTTGCAACACTCACTACTGAGTTCCAAACTGCCTCTGGAAGCAATGTCAGCACAATAACTGTTCGTCGGGAGCTTCATGAAATGGTTTTCCAGGCCAAGCAGCCGCACACAAGCCTAAGATCACCATGCGCAATGACAAGCGTTGGCTGGAGTGGCGTAAAGCTCGCCGCCTTTGGACTCTGGAGTAGTGGAAACGCGTTCTCTGGAATGATGAATCACGCTTCACAATCTGGCAGTCCAAGGGACGAATCTGGGTTTGACAGATGCCAGGAGAACGCTACCTGCCCCAATGCATAGTGCCAACTGTAAAGTTTAGTGGATGAGGAATAATGGTTTGGGGCTGTTTTTCATGGTTTGGGCTAGGCCCCTTAGCTCCAGTGAAGGGAAATCTTAACGCTACAGCATACAATGACATTCTAGACGATTCTGTACTTCCAACTTTGTGGCAACAGTTTGGGGAAGGCCCTTTCCTGTTTCAGCATGACAATGTCCCCGTGCACAAAGCGAGGTCCATACAGAAATGGTTTGTCGAGATCGGTGTGGAAGAACTTGACTGGCCTGCACAGAGCCTTGACCTCAACCCCATCGAACACCTTTGGGATGAATTGGAACGCCGACTGCAAGCCAGGCCTAATCGCCCAACATCAATGCCCGACCTCACTAATGCTCTTGTGGCTGAATGGAAGCAAGTCCCCGCAGCAATGTTCCAACACCTAGTGGAAAGACTTCCCAGAAGAGTGGAGGCTGTTATAGCAGCAATGGGGGGATCAACTCCATATTAATGCCAATGATTTTGGAATGAGATTTTCGATGAGAGGGTGTCCACATACCTTTGGTCATGTAATGTATATGTAAGATGCTCCGGGTCTCTTGACAAAACCACTTTGTTATCGTAATGGTCTTTGAATATCCTCTGAAGTGTTAGATTTGCTTATGTTATGTGAATATTTGATGTTCATGAATATGCACCACAAAGCTATTTGTAGTAATGCTTCCAGACAAAGATGGGCACTAACTCAGTCGCTGTAGTTCTACATTGCTGTGTCCTTTTGTCGCAAAGAACAACGAACAATGGAATCTCATGAGGCCTTTAGTTCACCAGTTATCTTGAGAGCTGCTGTTACTTGAGATTGGTACTTTGTACAGCACTATGTTTTCTCTGTCTTTCATCCACCTCTTAGAGAAAGACTTAGGCCCCGATTCCAACCCGAGTTAAGTGTGGGTAAATGGAACGTTATTCCCTTTTATGCACATTTCTCTCTATGTGTATTCTGACCTTGAACTTCAGCATGAGAACAGCATGCTATTCACCTGCTATTTGTTTGGGGTGGAGATTGAATAAATGAAGGTGTGGCGGAAGTGTGTCTACAGATACACCGTATTCTGACCTTGACTTAATTCCCTAATAATTCCACCAACTTTACGTGTGAATAAGGTTCAGTGAACCTACCGGTTCCAAGTGGAAAAAGCATGTACTTTTTTTTTTTTTTAAATAACACCATTCACCATGCACTGTAATTTACAACTTGATAAGAGCTATTGATAAGAGCTAGGTAAATGAGTAATCCATTTGGATAAGGGAATTGTAACTATACATGACACTTGTTTTAGATCTATTTTAACTTATAATCGCTGGAAACAAATTTGAAACCAGTCATATAGCAGCAAACTGAAGCATATCAACATATCAACCTTCCCAAAGTAAGGTTTATAAAGTGCTGTGTCATTTTATATGAATACCAACTACCAAGAAGTGCGTAGGAAAGGCATCAATTCCTAAATCGGAAATCCTAAGCACTCAACCACCCCAGAAACATCATATCACCATTCTGTGTCTGGGCTGGGCGGCCATTTTATGCAGCTAATGAGCTAGCCAGTTTCATCACTCAGTTCTGCTACAACATCCCCTCTGCCATTTGGAATTTAAACATACTTTGATGCAAATGTCACAGAGGGAGAGATACAGCATCTCGACAGAGCATCTTCCATTTCCTCCTCTTTAAGATAAAGGCCCATTCTAAGAATAACCCCAAATATCATCACTGGTTATTCCGTTAATATACACCACCGGTCAAAAGTTTTAGAACACCTACTCATTAAAGGGTTTTTCTTTATTTTTACTATTTTCTACATTGTAGAATAATAGTGAAGACATCAAAACTATGAAATAACACATATGGAATCATGTAGTAACCAAAAAGTGTTAAACAAATCAAAATATATGTTATATTTGAGATTCTTCAAATAGCCACCATTTAACTTGATGACAGCTTTGCACACTCTTGGCATTCTCTCAACCAGCTTCATCTGGAATGCTTTTCCAACAGTCTTGAAGGAGTTCTCACATATGCTGAGCACTTGTTGGCTGCTTTTCCTTCACTCTGCGGTCCAACTCATCCCAAACCATCTCAATTTGGTTGAGGTCGGGGGATTGTGGAGGCCAGGTCATCTGATGCAGCACTCCATCACTCTCCTTCTTGGGAAAATAGCCCTTACACAGCCTGGAGGTGTGATGGGTCATTGTCCTGTTGAAAAACAAATGACAGTCCCACTAAGCCCAAAACAGATGGGATGGCGTATAACTGCAGAATGCTGTGGTAGCCATGCTGGTTAAGTGTGCCTTGAATTCTAATTAAATTACAGACAGTATCAATGGCAAAGCACCCCCACACCATAACACCTCCTCCTCCATGCTTTACGGTGGGAACTACACATGCAGAGATCATCCGTTCACCCACACCGCGTCTCGCAAAGACATGGTGGTTGGAACTAAAAATCTCCAATTTGGACTCCAGACCAAAGGACACATTTCCACCGGTCTAATGTCCATTGCTCGTGTTTCTTGGACAAAGCAAGTTTCTTCTCTTATTGGTGTCCTTTAGTAGTGGTTTCTTTGCAGCAATTCGACCATGAAGGCCTGATTCACACAGTCTCCTCTGAACAGTTGATGTTGATATGTGTCTGTTGCTTGAACTCTGTGAAGCATTTATTTGGGACTGGTAACTTTAATGAACTTATCCTCTGCAGCAGAGGTAACTCTGGGTCTTCCATTCCTGTGGCGGTCCTCATGAGAGACAGTTTCATCATAGCGCTTGATGGTTTTTACGACTGCACTTGAAGAAACTTTCAAAGTTCTTGAAATGTTCCGTATTGACTGACCTTCACTGTCGTTTCTCTTTGCTTATTTGAGCTGTTCTTGCCATAATATGGACTTGGTCTTTTACCAAATAGGGCTATCTTCTGTATACACCCCTACCTTGCCACAACACAACTGATTGACTCAAGCGCATTATATTGGAAAGAAATTCCACAAATTAACATTTAAGAAGGCACACCTATTAATTGAAATGTATGCCAGGTGACTACCTCATGAAGCTGGTTGAGAGAATGCCAAGAGTGTGCAAAGCTGTCATCAAGGCAAAGGGTGGCTATTTGAAGAATCTCAAATATAACATATATTTTGATTTGTTTAACACTTTTTTGGTTACTACATGATTCCATATGTGTTATATCATAGTTTTGATGTCTTCACTATTATTCTACAATGTAGAAAATAGTTTTAAAAAATTAAGAAAAACCCTTGAATGAGTAGGTGTTCTAAAACTCGTGTCTTGCGGTTCCTGCAGGATTCTGGCAGGAATGGGAGTGAAGTTCTAGAGTCAAGTTTGGGACAGGATGGGACAGGATCTACAGTCCACAGGACGGGCAGTACAAGAATAGTTATAAACACCGTTTTTGGGACGGAAATATGTAATGTGTGGAGCATTTAATAAAAAACAACAACTGTGTAGGCTAGGCCTACTATAGTAAAAAATAAGAAGGGGGTCATTTCCCCCTCCCCCTTCTGTCAGCTGACTCTCGCGCCTCACTCCAGTTGTAGCCAGTCACTAGGCTACCTCAGATGCCAAACTATGTCAGTACGCTAAATGATGAAGCCTTCAATAGAGGAATTGCAACTTCCTGTTGCAGCCAAGGACCCATCACTAACATTAACATTAGAGCCAAGGAAAGAGCTATGTTTTAGCAACATTTTATGGAGTTGTCTTTGACAATGAAGGAACCGAGTACACGGTTTGTAAAAAATGCTGCGGTTTAATCAAATAGGCTACCAACCGGAGAGCGGGACAACAACTTTACCATCAAACCCAATTGTTTGTGTATTTAACTAAACCCGTGCCATCTGAGGTGAAGAGTGGAAAAAAAATAGATTGACTTATGCAGTAGCCTACTGCTGCTCAGTTTTTTAAAAACATGTTCATGTTGTAAATGTTAATGTGTTGTAAATGTTAATATGTGCTCAGTGCTCAGCTGTATGCTACAGTTTTATGCAGGTGCTGTGCTGAGCAGACCATCCTGCTAGGGTCTCTGTCCGCATCCTCCAGCTTAATCGATCTACATTTATGTAATTTAAAACACGCTCTTATCCAGAGCTACTTAGGCCTACAGTCAGTGCATAACTAAGATAGGTAAGAAAACCATATGTCACAGTCTCATATTGCATTACTGAAATCATTTTCAATACTTTCTAAACAAACACAATAGCCTCCATATTTCTGCACGAAAAATGAGCATGGGGCAGGAGTGATTATTATCGGAACGGGACAGGAAAGTTCAGGGGTTATAGAACTGCTGCGGGATCAGGACAAGACAGGAATGAATTCTCACTCCCGTGTCAACCTCTAATCTACAGAAATATCATAGCAATCAAAAAGGGGCTAAGAGAGAAAAAGGTTATATTCTATTGTGTAATTATATAAGATAGTATGGCCTTCCGTGCCGGGTAGTGAAAATGTAAAGGTTAGGAAAATACACAACTCGATGATGACAAGCAGTGGATTTCCATGACCTTTGTTGCCTGCTAGACTGTGGCGACATCATCCACAGGGGATTGTGGGTACAGCAGCAAGAGAGCAGGAATGGAAGGATGAAGAGGAGAGGAGCTGTCATTCAGGTAATGCATTAATTTGAAGAGACAGGAAAGAGGGACAAGAGGGAACGAGGGAGAGAGAGACTACTGTTGTCTAAAGTCATATCTGTAATTGGGTAACATCATTGACTAATCTTTCTTGGAAGATTTCTCAATCTATGTAAACAAACACACTGCAGGCAGCCTAATCTGTCAACGAGGTAAACAACACAGATTCATTGGCCATAAAGCACTGGCCCATCATTCCTGAACATATCACCCCCCCCCCCAGTTTAGTGACCAATCTGTGACTGCACTGATTTAAATAAACCTTTGAACTAACAACTAAGTGAACACCCAAACTCCGACCTTGATGCTGATGACCAAAATGGCTGCCAGCTATGAGTGGTAGAGACAGTAGTCTTGAAATGAGACAGGAGGGGGTCTCAGAAAATACAGCCCTGAACCCAAGGCCAGGTCAGTTTTACAAGAAGCTAGAGACCAAAAGAAACCATGAGTAGAGTGGTAGAGTGATTCTAGCTGTAGTATTTGTGTGTCCCAAATGAAACCATATTCTCTACATAGCGCTTTACTTTTGACCAGACTATGGGCTCTGGTAGTAGTGCACTATAGAGGGAATAGGGTGCCATTTGGGACAGCCTATGTGACTCTAGCATGGGCCCAGAGTGGTACATTGTTTTTGGCAAAGTCATGCCGATTAGGAGCGTGACTCAGAGTGTAATCACAGCATATGACGCTCCGCCATAACACCTGTCAGGCCGGATCAGTCCTCAGCCTTAGTCAGCCTGGGAAGGAATTCTGCATGAATAACCTCGTCTCAGTTCCCAACACCACCACCATTACTACAGTTAACATGGGAAACCATCAGAGACAGAAAGGGAGGGAGAGAGGGAGAGAGACAGAGAGGGAGAGCGAGAGAGGGAGAGAGAGAGAGAGAGAGATAGGGAGAGATAGAGAGAGCGAGAGAAATTTATGACCATATTAGAGACACATATTTCCCTCAGATTACAGCGATCCACAAAGAATTCGAAAACAAACCCAAATTTGATAAACTCCCTTATCTACTAGGTGAAAAACCAGTGTGCCATCACAGCTGCAAGATTTGTGACCTGTTGCCACAAGAAAAGGGCAACCAGTGAAGAACAAACACCATTGTAAATACAACCCATATTTATGTTTATTTATTTTCCCATTTGTACTTTAACTATTTGCACATTGTTACAACACTGTATATATACATAATATGACATTTGAAATGTCTTTATTCTTTTGAAACTTCTGAGTGTAATGTTTACTGTTAATATTTATTGTTTATTTCACTTTTGTTTACTATCTACTTCACTTGCTTTGGCAATGTTAACACACGTTTCCCATGCCAATAAAGCCCTTAAATTGAAATTGAAATTGAATTGAGAGAAAGGGACGGAGAGAGTGTGAGAGAGAGGGAGAGAGCAGGGGGGGTTGAGAGGGCGAGAGAGAGAGAGAGAGAGAGAGAGAGAGAGAGAGAGGGGGGGAGAGAGAGAGAGAGAGAGAGAGAGAGAGAGAAAGGGAGGAGAGAAAAACAGAGAGATAGGATCAAACTTCCAATCCCTGTGTGTATCAGTGATCATACCCACAGCACGCATAACTCACTGTCTGTCGCGGAGCACAGGGCGGAGAGGAAAGCAAGGTGTCTGACACAGATCACAGAGCTGGGTTGGGCTTTCAAACGAGCCCAGCTTTCTCAAAAGGAACACTGTTCTATATCAATGAACAACCCTCAGAGTGAACTAAAGTCAGAGCTGAGAAGTACATCTGTCTAATTCCTGTCCCCCAAAACGATTTGAGGAGATAGTGTGACATCACACATATATAGGCTGTTCATCTTTGATGTTGGTAACATCAGAGATTCTTTAACACTATTTTAATGAGTTTCTGGAAATAGTCTATTTTGTCAACTCTCTCCGATTTAGATGTATCACATGAATAATGAAGTGGGAATTTAAAGGTGAGATGTAACTTGAGCTCATCCGCATCGCCATCCTAGCACTGCCTCAAGGGCATCGGATCTGTGAGGCACATACACACATGCGCTAGCTCACACAATTGCACAAACGTACACATACATGTGCACACGCACATCGCACATACACATATACAAACACACTGTTCTGAAGGATAATGCCATCTCACCAATTCCCTAATTACCCTCTGGACATGCCTCCTCTCCTGCCAACTCACCACACCTGAACTCGCTCTGATAATCACCATTCCTCTCCCTTCCTCACCTATATAAGCAGCTTGTTTGACCTAAGTATTAGTGGTGGCATGGGGCGGCTGAAGTCTTTATTCATGGGCCTTTGTTGTGTGTACCTGACGCTGAAGGAAGTGCCTTTTATATGTATGGAGAATTGTATAATTGTCACACTCTGGCTCTGGGGACTTTATATGTTGAGCCAGGGTGTGTAGATTCCGTGTGTTTATGTGCTGTGTTTTGAGTGTCTAGTTGTTCTATGTCTATGTTGGCCAGAGTGGCTCCCAATCAGAGGCAACGAGTGTCAGCTGTTGTGGGTTGTCTCTGATTGGGAGCCATATTTAAACTGTATGTTTTCCCTTGGGTGTTGTGGGTTTTTGTTCCGTGTTCGGTCATTGTCAATGAGGACTTCACGAGTCGTTTATTGTTTTGTTATTTCGTGTGTATGCTTTAATTAAATAAAGCAAGTATGTTCGCA
The DNA here is from genome assembly GCF_964263955.1 of Coregonus lavaretus. Taxonomy (NCBI): domain Eukaryota; kingdom Metazoa; phylum Chordata; class Actinopteri; order Salmoniformes; family Salmonidae; genus Coregonus; species Coregonus lavaretus. Next base: position 21,708,555 of record NC_140016.1, read on the forward strand.
ACTAACGCTGCGCTTTGGTCCACTCCTTCATACGACGTTCGTGACAGAAAAACCCACCCTAAAAGGACCAAGCAGCGTGTCCAGGAGCAGGCAGACTGGACATGGGAGGAAGCGCCAGGAAAGGAGATGGAGAGGCTGGCGATGGCCCAGGTGGGCAAATCGTGGTCCTGGGAGGACATGCTCGGGGGCAAGGGACCTTGGGGTAGGATTAAGGCCCTGGCGAGAGAGGAGCAGCGGCGTCAGCAGTGCCATCGTCGGACGGACGAGAGGCACCCCCAATAATTTTTTAGGGGGGGGCACACGGCATGGGCGACTGGGCAGCAGGAGGCTGCCACAGGGCGAAATGGGAGACGAGGAGAGAAGGCCACCGGGTTACGGGAGCCATTGGCGAGAGGAGGGAAGGAAGTTGTAGAGGCACGGCGAGAGGTACTGAGGTGTATTGCCAGTCCGGTCCGGCCCGTTCCTGATCCCCGTTTAAGGCCAGTGGTGTGTGTTCCCAGTACGGTCCGGCCTGTTCCTGCTCCACGCACCAAACCTACGGTGTGCGTCGCCAGCCCTGCCCGGCCTGTCCCTGCTCCACGCACCAAGCCTACGGTGTGCGTCGACAGCCCAGCCCGGCCTGTCCCTGCTCCACGCACCAAACCTACGGTGTGCGTCGCCAGCCCAGCCCGGCCTGTTCCTGCTCCACGCACCAAGCCTACGGTGTGCGTCGCCAGCCCAGCCCGGCCTGTCCCTGCTCCACGCACCAAGCCTACGGTGTGCGTCGCCAGCCCAGCCCGGCCTGTCCCTGCTCCACGCACCAAGCCTACGGTGTGCGTCGCCAGCCCGACCCGGCCTGTTCCTGCCACTCGCACCAAACCTACGGTGTGCGTCGCCAGCCCAGCCCGGCCTGTCCCTGCTCCACGCACCAAGCCTACGGTGTGCGTCGCCAGCCCGACCCGGCCTGTCCCTGCTCCATGCACCAAGCCTACGGTGTGCGTCGCCAGCCCAGCCCGGCCTGTCCCTGCTCCACGCGCCAAGCCTACGGTGTGCGTCGCCAGCCCAGCCCGGCCTGTCCCTGCTCCACGCACCAAGCCTACGGTGTGCGTCGTCAGCCTGGTCCAGCCCGTTCCTGCCGCTCGCACCAAGCCAGGGGTGCGAGTCGTCAGCCTGGTTCAGCCCGTTCCTGCCACTCGCACCAAGCCAGGGGTGCGAGTCGTCAGCCTGGTCCAGCCCGTTCCTGCCACTCGCACCAAGTCAGGGGTGCGAGTCGTCAGCCTGGTTCAGCCCGTTCCTGCTACTCGCACCAAGCCCGGGGTGCGAGTCGTCAGCCAGGTCCGGCCCGTCGCTGCTCCACGCACCAAGCCAAGGGTGCGAGTCGTCAGTCCGGTGAGGCCCGTTCCGGCTCCACGCACCAAGCCAGGGGTGCGTATCGTCAGCCCGGTCCGGTCCGTTGCTGCTCCACGCACCAAGCCAGGGGGGCGCATCGTCAGCCAGGTCCGGTCCGTTCCTGCCTCACGCGCCAAGCCAGGGGTGCGCGTCGTCAGTCCGGTGCCTGATCAGGTACCGGTCAGCTGCTCCACAACGGAGCGTAAGCAATCCGCTCCGTCGATGTCCAGTCCAGATCCAGCCAGCGGGGTCAGACCGGACCAGGGGCGCTACGGGGGAATTATGGAAGGGTGGTGGTCAAGCCCGGAGCCGGAGCCGCCTCCGAGGAGGAATGCCCACCCAGCCCTCCCCTGTTTGGGTTTTGTTGAGGCGCGGTCGCAGTCCGCGCCTTTGGGGGGGGGTACTGTCACACTCTGGCTATGGGGACTTTATATGTTGAGCCAGGGTGTGTAGATTCCGTGTGTTTATGTGCTGTGTTTTGAGTGTCTAGTTGTTCTATGTCTATGTTGGCCAGAGTGGCTCCCAATCAGAGGCAACGAGTGTCAGCTGTTGTGGGTTGTCTCTGATTGGGAGCCATATTTAAACTGTATGTTTTCCCTTGGGTGTTGTGGGTTTTTGTTCCGTGTTCGGTCATTGTCACTGAGGACTTCACGAGTCGTTTATTGTTTTGTTATTTCGTGTGTATGCTTTAATTAAATAAAGCAAGTATGTTCGCAACTAACGCTGCGCTTTGGTCCACTCCTTCATACGACGTTCGTGACAATAATACTAACTTTCTAGCCTGTATGTTTATTGCCAATCAGACTGTTTATGATGCTATACCTTCCTTAGAATACTTCCTTTCCCAATATCTACGGAACTCAGGATAAGACAATGACCTTTGTTTTGGTTAGCATGTTAGTTATACTTTTTACATTCTATTAGCTATGGCACTTTGCTTTGTGTGTATAACGTAATGCGTTGTATCCCCCAGAACCACAACTTCCTATCACAACTCACACAACCTCACCGGCCTTACATGCCATTACATTATCCTGCAACCTTTCCCCATGTGCGCCTGTGTCTGTGTGCAATAAAACCTTACTGTTTGGATTCCTGCTCCAATTCATTTCATCTGCATTATTATTGACGCTCCATGATGACACCCTGAACCAGTCAAACCCTTCTCATGCAGTCCACCTTTTCTACATACACACACACACACACACACACACTACACACACATCCCCTACACACGCAGAGTATACAGCCTGCATTGACCTACATGAGTGGCGCAGTGGTCTAAGGCACTGCATCGCAGTGCAAACTGTGCCACTAGAGATCCTGGTTCGAATCCAGGCTCTGTCGCAGCCGGCCGCGACCGGGAGACTCATGGGCGTCGCACAATTGGCCCAGCGTCGTCCAGGGTAGGGGAGGGAATGGCCGGCAGGGATGTAGCTCAGTTGATAGAGCATGGCGTTTGCAACGCCAGGGTTGTGGGTTCGATTCCCACGGGGGGCCAGTATAAAAAAAATATATATATATATATGTATTCACTAACTGTAAGTCGCTCTGGATAAGAGCGTCTGCTAAATGACTAAAATGTAAATGTAAACAGGGCTGTGCGTGTTGGATTCTTAAACACTTCTGTCTCTGTGGAGGTTTCAGGCCCTCCTTTTCCGACACACTTAACGAGGCCCATTCAGAGGCAGTGTGACAGCGTTAATCCGGCCACCCCAGCGGCCCGCCCTGCTACCCACTCAGCCACACAGGGCTCAGCCATCGCACTCATCAACTTCATTTGCCCGACACGCAAGCCGCTGATTTGGAAAAGCACTGTGGGTGATGAGGCCTAATGGGTGATTCCCACTCATTAGGCAGGTCAGAGGCTTAGTTTAGGGTGGGTTGGTCTAGGGCTGAGGTTGGACTTTAGCAGGGCTTAACTGGGCTGAGCTAGACTGGACTAGGTTGGGCTGTACTGGGCTATACTGAGCTGGACTTTAATGTGCTGGTATTTAGTCTACTGTTCTAAACTGGGTTGAGCTGGTCTGGGCTGCTGTCATCACGCCCCAGCCGTACCCACAGGGGGACTTACTTTGGCAACAAACTGCTGAGAGAGCAGGGACGCCATGACGACCACTGCTGCTTGTAAGCTACTAGCATTTCCTCAAGTGCTCACAATGCACCATGGGACACCCCCTCCGCTCCTCCTTTCACCACAACCACCTCCACCACCTCTTCTCCTCCTGAATTACCCATGATCACATACCTCTGGTGTGATGTCAGTGTCCCATGTGACCTACCTGCTGAATGTCTGGAAGTCAAGTAGAGGGCAACGACAGGAGAAGCCATTGAGGCTTGAAGATAATAGGACCCAAAGGAGAGGAGAGAGGGAGGGATGGAGAATGACAGGTAACAGACTCTTGGGTGTCAGATGAGGGAAGCCCATTCTGCAGCACATCGACAGAGGCACTTAGGGGCAGAGAGGGACTGTGTGTGTGTGTGTGTCTCTGTGTGTGTGTGCGCGCAGGCGTTCAATGTGTCTTGAAGACTTATCTTTCCTCTATCACCCTCCCTCCCTCTCCCTCTCTCTCTCCCTCTCTCAAAATACTTATCCCATCTGCTCTCCTCTTAGAAAAGACACCTCTGTAGAAAGGTACAGTAGCACTAAGTGGCAAGCCGCCTGAAGGCAACAGGGAGAGAGGTGGATGAAGAGAGAGGGGGATGAAGAGAGAGGTGGATGAAGAGAGAGGGGGATGAAGAGAGAGGTGGATGAAGAAAGAGGGGAAAGAAGAGAGAGGTGGATGAAGAGAGAGGGGGGTGAAGAGAGAGGGGGACGAAGAGAGAGGTGGATGAAGAGAGAGGTGGATGAAGAGAGAGGGGGATGAAGAGAGAGGTGGATGAAGAGAGAGGGGAAAGAAGAGAGAGGTGGATGAAGAGAGAGGGGGATGAAGAGGGAGGGGATGAAGAGAGAGGGGAAAGAAGAGAGGTAGATGAAGAGAGAGGGGGATGAAGAGAGAGGTGGATGAAGAGAGAGGGGAAAGAAGATAGGGGGATGAAGAGAGAGGGGATGAAGAGAGAGGGGGATGAAGAGAGAGGGGGATGAAGAGAGAGGGGAAAGAAGATAGGGGGATGAAGATAGAGGGGGATGAAGATAGAGGGGGATGAAGAGAGAGGGGGATGAAGAGAGAGGGGGATGAAGAGAGAGGTGGATGAAGAGAGAGGGGGATGAAGAGAGAGGGGGATGAAGATAGGGGGATGAAGAGAGAGGGGGATGAAGAGAGAGGGGGATGAAGAGAGAGATGGATGACGAGAGAGGTGGATGAAGAGAGAGGTGGATGAAGAGAGAGGTGGATGAAGAGAGAGGGGGATGAGGGAGGGTCACCACTGTGCTGTGCTGCTCCATAAAGTGACATGATACTTTCACAGCAGACCTTAATGTCCCCCTGCCAATCGCTGTCCTCTCACGTTATTACTACTCCCCATCAAGCCCCATGCAAATATCACAGACAGGGCACCATAAACCTCCTGGCCTGAGACAGTTCAGCCTCGTTGTGTAAAGGGGCACCGTTCACATTTACAACACAAGACTGTCTCAGACGGGCAGGGCAAGGGGAGGGGAAGGACGAAGAGTTTAAGAGCCATTTCATGCAGACTCTGGGCACCTCAGTGGGCTCAGCAGAAAAGGAAAGGGCAAGAGAGAGAGGACGAGAGAAAAGAGAGGCGGAGAAAGAGGAAGAGAGATGAACAGAGAGATGAACAGAAGATGCATTTGGTCTGAACAACTATGGATCCTTCAGTCGTGAGAAGGTAGGAGAGAGTGAGAGGCCAGAGGAGGAGGGTGCAGACAGACAGTGAATCCAGTCACAGGTTATCTGTGTAGACACTCGTCAACACACAGACAGCGCCCTATCCCAGGCACACTCAATCTGCAGAGAGAGAGAGAGAGAGAGAGAGAGAGAGAGAGAGAGAGAGAGAGAGAGAGAGAGAGAGAGAGAGAGAGAGAGAGAGAGAGAGAGAGAGAGAGACTTTGCAGCCAGAGACACGCACAGACACGCCAAGCCAGACAGACACTCATGGGTGCATCCCACATGGCCAGACACAAAGTCAGTGAAACATGCATGGCCAGACACACATGATCAGCGAAACATGCATTGCCAGACACACACGTCATGATCACAAAGTACATGGTCAAGTGTGGAAGGTTGAAACGTTGACTGTCCCCACAATGACTGCAAATCGGCTTCCCCTTGGAAACAGTCCTTATCTTGTCTTAGGTGGATTTGTTGGGCATTGGCCATAGGTCAAATGTGGATAGTAAGTCAGTGTAAAAGGGAGATATAGTGGCGATCTGCCTGTACAGTTTTCTGTGCCCAGTTCTCTCTCCCTCAGTGCCAGTTCCCAGTAGAGCGCTAGATCTCTTAATGCTGTGTTCTCTCTGTATTACAGACTCTCTTCTAATCTTTCCACTGTTAACAACAGCATTATTCATTTGGAGTGATCGGGGTAGAGGGCTTTCTGATGGAATACTGTGCTTCCAGTGACTCAAGGAGGGGAGTGGCTCTCTGTCATGCTGTGGCCCACACAAACACACCTAAAAATGTACACCCCACCACACATACCTAAAATTAGACTCACCAACACACATCTCTGGTGTCTCATGCCGGAACTGTGGCCAAACCTGGGCTAAAAATGCCTGGTTGCTCCAAGCGTACCCCCACAGTGGATATTATGTGACCGGCAGGAGCACAGAACAGCCAACCAATGCAGTATGACACCCTGACTGACTGCCACACCAGATGGAACAGTCCCCATGCCCATGGTATCACAGAGACCTCCTGTTTTGTTCTAACACAGTTGAAACAATGTTAACAATGTCTTACTTTCATACCTGACTGTGAGAGGAGTGGAGGTGGGGCAGATCTCTTCTCATCCTCAAAAAACAGAAGTCTGACGTGGCTTTACCACTGCTATAACATGGTTATAACATGGTTATAGCATTGATATAACATTTCTATAACATTAATATAACATGGTTATAACATTAGTATAACATTCATATAACATTCATATAACATTCTGCTACATTGCCCATCTCATTGGTACTTACAGCCATCACATCGCTTTCAGTATATTGCACAAATAAATTCCCCTTTCAACACAGCTGTATGCCATATTTTAAATCCTTCTCCCTGTCCACTGTCCCTGTATCACCCCTCATTATTACACCATGCCCTCGGTCTCTTTCTCTCTCGTCTCCGACAACTTTACACTTTCAGAGTGGGCCTCTGAACTCTGACCCCACACACTCACACCGGGCACTGCCTGTTAACAAGCCTGTGTGGGGTGTCCTAACCATTGCCTGTTGGAAAAGTGACCATCGGTAGGACCCCATTGACCCTTTCTCGCTCTTTCATCTCCGCTGTGATCAAAGGGCAGGTAGGGCGCTGTGAAGAAGCAACGACTCATTAGCGGGAAGCGGCGGGAGGAGAGACGCTTTGCGCAAAGACAAACATTAATTAGCTCCAGCGTGTCTTTAATAAGTTCAGCTCCATGTAGTTTAGGAAAGCAGCGAGCAACATAACATCACATCAGCATCCCTGTAATTAGTACCCGGTTAGATTTAGACTATTTTTGTTTTAGGGGGAAGACATAATTATCAGAATGGCTGAGGTTCACTAAGGACGGAGATAGCAGGAACAGAGGAACACCCTCCTTGGGCTTCCTCTTCGGCTCTCACTGTGAGGAACACAAGAGATATCACTGTCTGGGGCTAGTTATGGTGGAATTCAGAATTTTCTAGAAAGGACAAATAACTCAGTACAGCAAAGTAGCAAAATGTATTTCCCAAAAGATGTCTTCTGAAAACCAGTGCATGACAATTGCACCTCTAATCATCAGAGGAACCTCTGTCTCAGAATCACACTTTGATGCCCAATAAGGGTGATGGGGTTTATTGTGAACGTGATCTTCCGAGGACCAGTCACTACCAGTAAGGCACTAAGGCAGCTGTATGGTCCTGTTCCTGTGTGTGTTAAAAGCCTATTCACACACAGTCAGACAGGCAGTTAAAACAGGAGAAAACAAAGCAAAGCACCCTGCTCTCTGTTAACCTGGTCTCACAGTCCCAGCGTTTGATCAGCCTTCAAGTCTGCTACAAAACACAGCAAACACAGAGAGAGAGAGAGAGCGAGAGAGTCAAAAGGATGAGGCCACCACACATACCAGCCAGGTTGTTCAAAATTGACATTGAAATTGGACGACTAATCCATGTCCTGAGGATGTCAGGATGTGCCTTCAAAACTGGCAACTAGGGGCAATGGTGAGTACTATGACCATGAAGTAGGTTTGAGTTTTGCTA
>NC_140016.1:21718762-21724193 GCF_964263955.1 Coregonus lavaretus
GAAATTGGAGACAATTCCCATTTGTTCCAAGACAGACCAGAGATACGACCATTCTAGTCTATCAAAAGCTTTTTCTGCATGGAGAGATAAGACAGCCAAAGGAGCTGTTGTTTCTGATGAAGCATCTAAGATATGTAATAGTCAACTAAGGTTATCTGAGGATAAACTTTTTTTAACAAACCTGCTTTGGTCCGTGTGGATCAATTTGGGTGTCTCTAGACTGGACGACAACATTTTGGGAAACAGTTTAATATCTGTGTTTATCACAGATAGAGGGCGATAGTGAGAACACTGGGTGGTATCCTTACCTTATTTTTAATAAAAGCTAAATTAGTGCTGTGTTCACATCTCTCCCAAATGAACCTTTGTGAATGACTGTATTAATAATTTCAAGCAATAGTGGACCTAATTGATTCCAAAATGTTAAATAGACCTCAAGAAGAATACCATCCCATCCAGGTGATTTGCCTTTATTCATTCTATCCAAAGCCCTTTTGAGTTAATTGAGAGAGATTTGGGCTCCCAGTGAGGTGGTCTCCTCTGTTGAGAGAAGAGGAGTTCTTAATTATTTTTAAAAGGACTTACAGTGCCTTCAGAAAGTATTCATACCCCTTGACTAATTCCAAATTTGGTTGTGTTACAGCCTGAATTCAAAATTGATTACATCTACACACAATACACCATAATGACAAAGTGAAAACATGTTTTTTTATTGAAAATGAAATACAGAAATATCTAATTTACATAAGTATTCACACCCCTGGGTCGATACATGTTAAAATCACCTTTGGCAGTCCATTACAGCTGTGAGTCTTTCTGGGTAAGAGCTTTGCACACCTGGATTGTACAATATTTGCACATTTTTTATTTTTTTATTCTTCATGCTCTCTCAGGTTGGTTATTGATCATTGCTAGACAGCCATTTTCAAGATTTACCATAGATTTCCAAGCTGTTTTAAGTCAAAACTGCAACTAGGCCACTCAGAAACATTCAATGTCATCTTGGTAAGCAACTCCAGTGTATATTAGGCCTTGTGTTTTAGGTTATTTTCCTGCTGAAAGGTGAATTTGTCTCCCAGTGTCTGTTGGAAAGCAGACTGAATCAGGTTTTCCTCTAGGATTTTGCCTGTGCTTAGCTCTATTCTGTTTCTTTTTATAAAAAATAAAAATAAACTCCCTAGTCCTTGTCGATGACAAGCATACCCATAGCATGATGCAGCCACAACCATGCTTGAAAATATGATGAGTGGTACTCAGTGATGTGTTGTGTTGTATCTGGCCCAAACATAACACTTTGTTTTCAGGACAAAAAGTTATTTTCTTTGCCACATTTCTTGCAGTTTTACTTTAGTGCCTTATTGCAAACAGGATGCATGTTTTGGAATATTTGTATTCTGTATAGGCTTCCTTCTTTTCACTCTGTCATTTAGGTTAGTATTGTGGAGTAATTACAATATTGTTGATCCATCCTCATTTTCTCCCATCACAGCCATTAAACTCTGTAACTGTTTTAAAGTCACCAATGGCTTCATGGTGAAAGCAGTTTCCTTCCTCTCAGGCAACTGAGTTAGGAAGGACACCTGTATCTTTGCAGTGACTGGGTATATTGATATGCCATCCAAAGTGTAATGAATAACTTCACCCCATGCTCAAAGTGATATTCAATGTCTGCTTTTTTTTTACCGATCTACCAATAGGTGCCCTTCTTTGCGAGGCAGTGGAAAACCTCCCAGGTCTTTGTTGTCGAATCTGTGTTAGAAATTCACTGCTCGACCTTACAGATAATTGTATGTGTGGGGTACAGAGATGAGGCAGTCATTCAAAAATAATGTTAGACACTATTATTGCACACAGAGTGAGTCCATGTAACTTATTATGTGACTTGTTAAGCAAATGTTTACTGAAAGTTTTTAGGCTTGCCATAACACAGGGGTTGAATACTTATTGGCTCATGACATTTCAGCTTTCCTTTTTTATTAATTTGTAAAAAATAAAAAAATAAATCCACTTTGACATTATGGGGTATTGTGTGTAGGCCAGTGACATATAATAACATTTAAATTCAGGCTGTAACACAACAACATGTTGAAAAAGTCAAGGGTGTGAATACTTTCTGAAGGCACCGTAGTCTGGCTTAGCGTAGATTTACAATCAGACTATTCATTTTTAAATATATGTTTTTAAAGAAACATTGAACAACTAATTATCAAATCATAGTTTAAAAGCAGGTGAGCTGGTTCTACTCTTTTTGGCCATTTTCTGGTGTTGGAAATATGAGTGGGTCGAGCATAACACGTATATTTTGTATTTTTTAGCTTGCATTCAATTGCCCCTCCCTGTTGCATACAACAAGCCTCCATTCCCCTGTCACACAGGGATTCATGGCTGTTTTAAGATTAAATTGTCAACGCTGTTATGATTAACCCTGTTAGGGTCAACCCTGTTACGGTGAACCCTGGTACAGTCAACCCTGTTACTTTATTTGGCACTTCATAGGCACTTACTATATTTTTATTTAATTAACCTCTTGAGATGGGAAGACTTGTGTTTTATTTGTCATGGGCCTCTCACTCCACCGGGTTACCACCTTAATTTTCTTCCACTCTGCTCACCACTCTCTCTACTCAGCCTAACTAGCTCCACCTGTCCCTGCTCTGCTCTGCTCTAATTACTCTGCCAGCTGCGCTGCATTACCCACTACCTCTCCCAGTATTTAAGGCCCTGTCTTTCAGCTCTCCGGTGTCAGATCGTCTGCAAAGCTCACACCCGGAACCTGTTTGCTCGCGCTTCTGGCTCACCCTGGTTTTGTGACCCCGGACCTGCCTGTTTTTTGGATACTCTTCTGCCTCGGGAGATCCAGACCTGCTTCTGCCATTACGACTCCTGACTACTCTTCAATCCCGGTAACTCTGACCAGCCTTCTGCCTTGCTACTACGTATTTTGGATTTCCCTTGAACTGTACTGCTGCCTGGTTTCATTCCGCCCTGTTGTGTCTGTGTCTCCCCCCCCCAGGACTTCTGGACCACCCACCACCGGCTTCATAGGACGCATCGCTGCCACTGGGGGGGGCACAGACCCAGCGCATTGGACGGGATCCCTGTTACCCCTGGAGCCTTCATTCACTCCCTACTTCCCTTTTCCCTTAAGTTTAATAAACTTTCTGGTGTGACGCAATTGTGGTCCTCTGTTCGTCTGTCTGAACCGTGACATTATTAAGTTGAACATGTGCTCATCATGACAGCATGTTAAAATTAGGTGAAATAAAACAGGTTTATTTCACCAAGTTACACTACCCAAAAGGGACTCATTTCGTGGAAGGACCCATATGGCTTCCATTCTGGTAAAGGAACAGAGCAGAACACTGAGAGATAATAGATAATAATATACAGTGGGAAAAAAAAGTATTTAGTCAGCCACCAATTGTGCAAGTTCTCCCACTAAAAAAAGATGAGAGAGGCCTGTAATTTTCATCATAGGTACACGTCAAATATGACAGACAAATTGAGAAAGAAAATTCCAGAAAATCACATTGTAGGATTTTTAATGAATTTATTTACAAATTATGGTGGAAAGTAAGTATTTGGTCACCTACAAACAAGCAAGATTTCTGGCTCTCACAGACCTGTAACTTCTTCTTTAAGAGGCTCCTCTGTCCTCCACTCGTTACCTGTATTAATGGCACCTGTTTGAACTTGTTATCAGTATAAAAGACACCTGTCCACAACCTCAAACAGTCACACTCCAAACTCCACTATGGCCAAGACCAAAGAGCTGTCAAAGGACACCAGAAACAAAATTGTAGACCTGCACCAGGCTGGGAAGACTGAATCTGCAATAGGTAAGCAGCTTGGTTTGAAGAAATCAACTGTGGGAGCAATTATTAGGAAATAGAAGACATACTGATAATCTCCCTCGATCTGGGGCTCCACGCAAGTTCTCACCCCGTGGGGTCAAAATGATCACAAGAACGGTGAACAAAAATCCCAGAACCACACTGGGGGACCTAGTGAATGACCTGCAGAGAGCTGGGACCAAAGTAACAAAGCCTACCATCAGTAACACACTACGCCGCCAGGGACTCAAATCCTGCAGTGCCAGACGTGTCCCCCTGCTTAAGCCAGTACATGTCCAGGCCCGTCTGAAGTTTGCTAGAGTGCATTTGGATGATCCAGAAGAGGATTGGGAGAATGTCATATGGTCAGATGAAACCAAAATATAACTTTTTGGTAAAAACTCAACTCGTCGTGTTTGGAGGACAAAGAATGCTGAGTTGCATCCAAAGAACACCATACCTACTGTGAAGCATGGGGGTGGAAACATCATGCATTGGGGCTGTTTTTCTGCAAAGGGACCAGGACGACTGATCCGTGTAAAGGAAAGAATGAATGGGGCCATGTATCGTGAGATTTTGAGTGAAAACCTCCTTCCATCAGCAAGGGCATTGAAGATGAAACGTGGCTGGGTCTTTCAGCATGACAATGATCCCAAACACACCGCCCGGGCAACGAAGGAGTGGCTTCGTAAGAAGCATTTCAAGGTCCTGGAGTGGCCTAGCCAGTCTCCAGATCTCAACCCCATAGAAAATCTTTGGAGGGAGTTGAAAGTCTGTGTTGCCCAGCGACAGCCCCAAAACATCACTGCTCTAGAGGAGATCTGCGTGGAGGAATGGGCCAAAATACCAGCAACAGTGTGTGAAAACCTTGTGAAGACTTACAGAAAACGTTTGACCTGTGTCATTGCCAACAAAGGGTATATAACAAAGTATTGAGAAACTTTTGTTATTGACCAAATACTTATTTTCCACCATAATTTGCAAATAAATTCATTAAAAATCCTACAATGTGATTTTCTGGAGAAAAAAAATCTCATTTTGTCTGTCATAGTTGACGTGTACCTATGATGAAAATTACAGGCCTCTCTCATCTTTTTAAGTGGGAGAACTTGCACAATTGGTGGCTGACTAAATACTTTTTTTCCCCACTGGACATAGAAGGCTATGCAGACTCCTGGAACCACATTACCATGGCAGAGAGAGAGACATACACTGTAAACTCACAGGCCACGGTGTGAACATGAGAATCATCTCTAAGGCGGTTTTGGGTAGAGGTCACGGCATACACATTCCTTGAGTGCACACAGCACAGTGCAGGGAGTTCATCAGATTGCTGAGATATGTGTTTTGTCTCTGAATAATACAACACAGAGGCCACAGACGTGGTGGCATGGTTGCAGTGTGTTGATGGACTGTGTTAAGGGATGGAGACTGAACACCGAGATGCACACCAAGCACAAGGACACAGCTCCGGATTAGACAGCGGCGGCCATGACAGTTTTGACTATCCACGCCTGGCTATTAAAACACAGCACTTCATTCTAACCAAATGGAAACAAATAGCTGGTGCTCTCTGTTAAAGGGAATTATCCAAAATG